>NC_044989.1:57999103-58304103 GCF_008728515.1 Papio anubis | reverse complement strand
CAGAGCAAACAAACAAACACTAGAATGATACTCCAGTAGGAAGACGTCAAATTGTAGCCTTGAAGCAAATTCAGTGCAGCTTGCAGGATGGCTCTTGTGATGCCTTCATCACAGACAGCTTAGATAGATTACAATCTTTGGATTTAGTTTGCACATAAATGCGTAGGGTATGCATGTTGAAAAGTGTTTTCTCTGTCAAACAAGGGTAATTTTTTCAAATTAAGCCGAAAAGTGTGCCCTGGAAATTGGATGTGCCTTTATAGAAATGAATTATTGCTGTATGTTATACAGGAATTTAACAGTCACAATGGTAGTCTAATAAGTAGGTAAGAACAGAATACTAAATACAAAGAAATTTTTATGGGTAAAAGGGAGGCATTAATGTTAAATTAGCTATGAAACTGTGACTGTTTTTAATTTTTTTTTTCATTTTGACTTTTGTCTCTTTCACTTTTATTTGTCAGGGTACACTTTTGCCAATCAAGTCAAGTATAACAGGTAGGCCTCCCTTTCACACAGCTTTAATGATAAGTGACAGAGACGGGGAAAGGCATTCAACTCCTGCAGAATGCATTAAAAATTTAAAACTTTACTTATCAGTCTTTTATTAAAACTTTCTGTAATTGTACAAAATTATTTCCCCACTGGGTTACCTTTCAATATGGAGTACAATTATATTTCTGACACAAAATAATTATAGTTTAAAAAAGCTGTAAGAAAAAAGTATTATTTTTTAAAGCAAAATCCATCCATTTTACATCCATGAAGAAGTTTTGCAATGAAAAGTTAAGCAATTGCTGAGCCAAAACTCCAGTTTTGAACATTTAACTTACAGTACTACACAGCTAGGTGGAAATCTAGTCTGTAGAAATGTAAAAGAATTATGGCTTATGGTCAAAGACTTTCTAGTCCTTGTTTGTTTACTGAGATAATAACTTTTATGTATTATACCTTTAATCTGTCCATGTTAGTATAGCTAAAATGCTGCATCTAAATTCTTTGGTTTTTATCCAGCAGGGTAAAAACCATTAGTAACTGTGTTTCGGGGAATTATCTGTGTTTTTTCTACATGCCTGACATCATCTTATGTAAAAATTTTAAATTCAGGAGCTACTAGCCTTGGACACTGGGCTCTGCGTGGGCAGAGCAACATTCTAATAATTCCTAAATCTCCACTATGGTCATCCGGTCTTTTATCTAAAATTCTATTGAGCAAGTTTCCAGAAAAACAGCTGTCCTATGTACATTCTCCTAAGAGACAGAGATCAACACATATTCTCTTGGGCATCTTTTGTGTATAAGTTGCTGTAGTTGAAACTCTGGGAAATGAGACAAATTTATATTTCAACTAGGGGCTTTTGGAATCAGCTCAAATTTCCATAAAAGCTGACATTACTACACTTTCTTAGCTCACACCCTGATGGCACATTCTTTTTGAATACAAGGAATACCTATTGTGTATTTACTAAGCACTCAGCATGATGTTAGGCAATTGCACTTAAATCCAAAGATTTTCAAGTCTTGTTCAAATCTGTTCTTGTCTTCAACTAGCTCACAATTTAGAAGGAAAATTAGATATGTGAAAAGCAAACTATAATTCTACATGAAAAATTCCAGGCCTTTTCTAAGTGAGGAGTGTGCCATGATCCATTTGTTGTCAGAAAATAGTGGAACTTGTATGTGTATTTATCTTTCATGCTCATTATTTTAAATTTCTCTTTTTGTAGTTCATGTACACAGCATAAATATATAAATTGGGGATCTAAAAACTTAAATTCAAAATTTAAATGATCTACATGGAATACGTTTATATCTTTATGTCATATGTAGAAGTTTTCATAATTCATTTGGAAACTAGCATCATATGGTTATGGTTATACTGTGTATGAGAGGTTTGGAAACTTTAATTACAGTCTTGATTATACTACTAGTGTATCTTTAAACAAATAATTTAACATTTAACATATCTGAGGTTCTGTGTCTTATATTTTTGCATAATTCCCCCCTCTTAAATAACAAGCGTGTATTGAGAGTTAACTCAGATTCAGAAACTTTTCTAAGTAATCTAAGTGTATTAATCCACTTGATACTCATAACTTTATTAGAAAAGTACTATTATCCCCATTTTACAAATAAACAAACTGAAACAAAGACAGATTAAATAACTTTCCTGAGGTGGCAAAGCTAAGAAGAGGCAGGCCAGGAGTCTGAAGGTGGGGTTAGAGGATTTCTAAAATAATTTCTAATTCTAGATTCATTGAGTTTCCTATGGTAGTGCTAAGGGCTCATTTGATCATTTATTGAACATTTACTTTGTGCCAGACATTGTGCTAGGTGTAGATTATGTCAAAATGAAAGACGACTCCCAGTCTATTGGGAAGATAGCCATGTGATCATGTAGCTATGGAAACACAGAAGGGAAAGCATGAACTGGCCAGGAAATGTCAGAAAGAACAATATTAATAGAAGTGCCAAAGTGGAAGTAGAGAATGACAGGTAAACAGGGCAAGCAAAGGTATTAAACCAGAGAGGGCAGCATTAGCCAGGGAGCAAATGTAAAAGAGAATGGTGTGTTTGAGAAAATGAAAGCGGCTCAGCATGGTTAGAGTCCATGTTGTGTATGGGAGGAATAACGAGAGGCTGGAAATGGGACAGGGGCCAGATCCTGAATAGCCTTATTTGTTGAGTGATTTTAGCTTGTAGTGGATAACGAGTTACTGAGAAACTTTAAGGGTTGGAATTATATGATTAGATGTGTATTTTAGAAGTTCTATTCTGGCTCTGGTATGGAGATTGGAGAGGAGAGATGTGAGGCTGAGGACTGGGAGTTTCATTTTAAGAGTATTGAACTTGTCTGTTCACTCATTCTTTTGTGAAATTCTGTTAATCACTCATTGATTTAACCTGTATTTTTTTAGGTGCCTACTATGTGCCAGACATTGTTCTAGATGCTTGAACTCTATTAGTGAAGAACACAGGCAAAAATCCTTGCCCTTGAGGAGCATAAACCCTGGCATAGTTCATGTGTAATTACAAGGAAGGGCAGTGTGGTTAGAGAGCGGGAGAGGGATCTGTGAGATATTTAGGAGACAGAACTGACAGGACCAGTCATTAGGACTGAATCATGGATTTTTAAAATAAGGTCTGAAAAACCATAGAGAATTAATTCTTGTGAAGGAAAATTATCCCAACAATGAAAGTAGGAATTTGCTATTCAGGAAAGCTGGGGGAGGGCAGTCAAACTGACTTTATGGGCACTGGGAGTAGGATGGGGGGGAATAAGTAGCCACTGGGAACATTCTTTGGTCCATCAAGATGACTCAGGAGACTAGCAGCCAATTGCCCACCACTAACCTTTTGATCTTTGATCTCAGAAGTTTCAGAGCAAAACGTCCTCTTGAAAGTTTTGATTTTACGTTTGGAGGGGGAATGAATACAACATCACTGGCAGCTACGTTTCTAGAAGGGACTTCCTAAAAACAAAATAATTAAACATAGAGGTTTTATATGATGAATTTAGATTCTCATGCCCTACAAAAAGCTCAAGCCCTGTGATTATCTTAGCCCAATCAGGGTGAGTCAGACCCAACTATTGCCAACTTTAGAGGATAATACGTTAACTTCGTAAATGAAGAGAAATAGCAAGTTTACATAGAAGTTTAAATCACACAGAACACTGCAACAAGTCTTCACAGATAACAACAGTACTTTGCCACCTGTGGTCTCCTTGACCTGCTAAGGTATTGCAGAAATCATAACCAACAAAGAGAGGCTGGATAAGTGGATGGTTAGAACGTCAGATTTTCAGGGCTTTTTCTATCCTTACTGTTGACTTATTTAAGTCAGGCTCTGGGTCAGATTCTTGACTCTTGTATGCCTGTTTGTCCACTGGGAGAAAGGCGAGAAGAGCAGTACTTGCCACCCAGAGAAGGTTCATGAGGTGCATTAAGGGCCTGAATTGAAAGAGTGTAACGTCATACAGAAGTGGATAACATTCTATTTTTACTGACAGCATGAATAAGAAGCATAGTTGGTCTGATTGAGAACATCTCTGAATAAGAGTCTTTTCAGAAATGTGGAATGATTGGCAAAGGCCTGGAAGGCAGGGATGTCATATGCCTTGGCCCTGGAAATTGTCATTTGGTATTGAAGGGGTAGCATTGGAGTTGGCCTCAGATCCTCATGGACTCAGAGGTGTGGAGGAGGGAGAGCAAGTAGAGCCCTCCTTCACCTCTGCTGGGGCCCTATTACATGCTGCTGAAATAACTCTGACACCTTGGGGCTGTTAATGCAAATTTAGAGAATAAATCGATCTTGGGGAGATGAGTGATAAAATGCAAACAACAGGGAAAGATAGGGTCTTTGTTTACTTTCTCTTTTCCTGGTGTATGGCTAAACAGGTTAAACACCTGTGAGAAGAGGGTGCTTCAGGGACACTCTCATACTCAAATTGTTCATGGGTGTCTTGGAGATTGCACTCCTCTCCTTGTGCAGTGATTAGTTGCCTCTTCATCATTGGCGAGGCTGGCAGCAAGGAGCAGGGCCTTCACCTGCAGGTGTTGCCATGGCAAAGGACACTTGGAATAGATTCAGGCAACATTAAAATGCAAAAGTGAAAATAAGAATAGAGAGAAAATAGAAGCTTGATTCAGAGAGACATTTGAGTGGATCAGATCGCCTCCCTCACAATAGCCATTGCCAAACTTGAGATCAACCCCACCTTTTCCCTCTTGATTCCTAAGGTTCTCTGAGAGCTGGCCATGAGGTGCAAAAGCTGACTTTTTATTTTCATTTTTTAAAACACAGTAAAGTTTACATTATTTTGTTCCTAGGAAATATGGCTTGGTTTCTTAATCCAAACAGGATTAATAAATTATGAAATGAGAATTGGTTTTTGGATGCTATAAAACAATTCCTTTTTTAAAGAAAATTCAAAAGTTGGTTAGCAAAGTAGCTTGTTTTATTGGCTCTGGATTTTTCTCTCATTACCACCTTCTTTAACATACACGTGAGTTATTGAGGAAGCCAAGCCACATTTTTCCTGTGTCATCCCGAGACTTTGCCTTAACTTTCACTCGGTTTTCACGTTGAATTAAGTGTTCTCTTTCTTACCACTTCTGTATATTTGCCTATTATTCAGAAAAGTTGGGTTTATTTACTAAGCTTCCCAGAACTTTAAGATATTTATGGTCAGAATTACTGTAGGTCATTATTCTCTAAGTCAGAAAATTATCTATCTCTCTAAATATTTTAAGAATTCCCAGTTAAAGCCAGTGGCAGATTCCCTTTTTACACTCTGACTTGTTGATTCGCTTTGTTATCTAGGCAGTGATGGTTAATAATAACATAGTAGTAGTAAATATTTACTGAATGCATAACCAGTTACATTAGAATTCTTGGGGATGGGCCTAGGTATAGGTACAATCTCAGTGCTCCATAGGGTTAAGGAACTGTGTGGTGGAGGTTCATGGGATGATTGGGAAGGTAATGCCTGTTCCATGGTGGATACTTGAGCCACACTAGTTTCCTGAATCGCTTATGAGTTATTGTAAAAAAAAAAAAAGTACCTTGCCTTTGGATGCCCCTTCTCTTTACAAGGGCAGGGTAAAATATGGGGCTCAGTGAGGCTGTGGGAATAGGGAATGGTGTGGGAGAAGCTTGGGCCTGGGAGCAACATCTGTGGGACTCTTCCTTCTATGCCCTTCTGAATCTATTGAGAATGATCAGCTAACTCTTTGGTGCTATTGCTATTAGAAACCAGGAATTAAAATAGAATATTTCTTAAAATGGAAGGGCTTGCAGTTAATTCAGGTCTGTACAGTGAGGCCTCATTGCTGGTAAGATGGGCAGGGAGGAACCATCTTCTGGATACTGGAGTTACCTGCATGCTCTGTGAATTTTCATTTCATATAATTTCTGTGTTTCCTGTAAAAATGAAGAGAAAGTTTCTTTACAGTGAACCTTCTCTTATGTGATCTAGGGTACAATTAACCCTGCTCAGCTTTCATCTTAAAAGTCGATTCAGGTAAACAAATGACATTTCTTAAGAAAGGTCAGTGGGGAGGTTGTACTGTAACATCGGTTCTAAGCTGGAACCTGGGAAGTCCTCACAGGTCCCACAACAAGACAATTTCATTTAAGTGGAGTAGGAGAAAAAGGGCAGAAAGAAGAATGAAGAGGGCCTAGTACTGAACTGTAGTTCTCCTACATCCAGAGGTTAATAAAGTTCCTAAATTTGCTATGTACAAAGAAAATTGCCTCCAGAATGACTACTAATGCTAGCATTCTCTGACAGTTTGAAGGTCAATATAGTAAAATATTTTTCTGAGTCTGCTGTCTACTTGGAAAAAAGTATGCACAAAGATTGCACCAGATTTTCTGAATATTCTGGTCAAATTCTGATCTGGTTATACAGTTTAACCAATTGTCAATATGCCAATACCCTATGCGTGAAGCTGAGGCACCAGAATGATTTGCTATCTACTCAACATCTCCCTTATTCCACACTATAAGTAGGTCCCAGAAATTCTTCGATGGGACAAAAAGAATTAATGCCAAAGTTGAATGAGTTACAGCCGCTACCACCTAATTAAAATGATTTTGTGCCAGTTGCTTTTGTTGGGCAAGATCCACACATAATATAATTTTAATCCTGTTTATATGCACTCTTGGGATAGATTTGAGATCAGCATTGCCATTTAAATGAGGTTAATCAAGCATACTGTATGCAGCTTTTGTTTCTCCACTGTATGTGAAAGGTGACCACTGTTGACAGGTTACCCAACTGGCCGCTTACTCTATTAACAAGAAGGAGGTGGTTTTCAGTGTCTGGTCATTAACCCAGCCTCAGCCCCAGTGACTCTTTTTGCCTAGTCCTTGGAATAGTGCAGCTGTTGTCAGTCGCAGAGGAGAACTCTAGTTATGAACCGCTTTGCTTTGGCTGCAGCGACATGCCTCTACACAAGGGGAGGAGGGGGAGAAAAAAAGAAAAAAAAAAAATACAACTCCCCTAAAAAGCAAACACCGTTTTTTTGTATGCCTGGCTCTGTTTATGTATATAAAACGGACATTATGGTGGAGTGAAAAAGACCCTCGTAAAAATCCTTCTTGAAAACTATTGTTGCTGACAGCCGTGACCTCTGTGAGTCTGCATGTTTACCCATAATTCATAATTAACAAAGACATTAGAACTGCCACAGGAGAATTCTGGGCTTTATTTCTTTCTAACTGGGCAGTACTAATGCTGGAAGTGCTCCCAAATCAGTGATTTAACATTTCAGGAAATCTTGGAGAGGCAGCAGAAGCCTCCTTATATAGCTCATACGCTGGGACTTTGGTGATACAGATACGGCCGAGATAATTATTCAGCTCTCGTTATTGCTGTAGCTCTGCACCTGATCCCCGAGCCATTAGAGCACTCTGCAGGTTATTACAACTATCAAACATCAAGGTCTCTTTTCTAGTCTCTTGACTATGTGGTTATCATTTTACTTCTTTTAAATCCCCCATCTGCATAGAAAGCCTCTGTGTTTTTTACAGAGATCTGCTCACAGCCTTTCCCCTACCCTTTCTTTATTGCTCCCCAAATGGAGCCCTTTTCTTACTAGCACATTAGCATAAAAATATAAACCTCATGCTTCTCCACTTGTATTGTTTTTATACCCTCTCTCTTGTTTGATTTCCTCTTTGAGGCTGTGCACACCTACACTTTAATTTGGGCAGCCAATGAGTCAGTGGAAGAGAATTCTCTTAAGCTCAAGGAAACCATGATAATATAATTTCTGATGATGGGTGTTGTCAGTGGCCATGTTTAACCTTTTCCTTAGTTGAAGGCCCTCTTGACTTTATTGTATGTTTCTACCTATTGTGGCTGTATCATAGATTATGCCCCAAACTACCAAATTGCAAGAGAATATAATGACAACTTGCCAAAATAAAAAAAAGTCGGGGGGAGGCGGAGGGATTTTGTATTGTGGATGTACTTAATGATTCATTAGTTTTTTTATCTCTTTCCCAGAAAGTGTACCATTTCTTGAAATTTAATAGGAAACTGTCTTTTTGATGACATATATTTTCAGTTTTGGTCACAATCTAGTCCTGTAATAAGTTTGCTTCCATTACTTTTCTAGACAAGCTATAAGATGATCAAAACCAGACAGCTCTGAATATTCTGAGCACTGTGTCAGCTATCTAGGGACAGGCAGTCACTTATGATACATAAAGATAATAATACAAATTAAGAGTCTGAAACAGGTCTCTGTGGATTGCATCTTAAATGAAAGCAAGTGGTTGTTTCTGAATGTTTTACACAGATTTGCTTCTCTCGAAACCTTTATTTAGCATGATCTCCACCAAACACCTGTAATAAAAAAAAGGCACTCCACCCACTGCAGGCCTATATATAGAAAAAGCTAATCCACAAGGGGTGAGGGGCAGTCACAGACAGTATGGTGGGGCTGAGAAACATATGGCTTCCTCACTTAATATTGCTGCACAGTTGTCCCACACCATATTCCCTTAAATGGGCATTAGCTTTGTAGCCAAATTAGCAGGCTATAAAAAAATGAAAATAAAGGCACTTTTTTATGCTACAAAAAAACTACCATTAAGCATTACTTGATAGCATCTATCCATTATCTCTGTGTGTATATTGTCAGCATGTGTAGTAAGTGGTGCATGTAAAAAATGAAATATAGAGAGGTTTCAAATGTCGGTAGTGCTTTTATGAGCAGTGAAAGTTAAGTAACTATATGTTTAATCTGTACTTTACTTCATCAGCCTATGCAGAGAAACCATCTGATATTCCTGACTTATAGAAGAGACTGGTTTCTTTTAGGATCTCCTTCTGGCCCCTTCTGTTGAACCAAGGAGGTTTTAAATATTTTTTAAATCATATTCTCCTCTTTTGTTAACTTAATGGTGCATGTGCATTTTCTTCCCTAGGAACTAAGGAGCATAGACTTCAACACAAAATATATATTTATTAATGCAAATTCATGTAGATCAACTACAAAAGTAAATCAGTAGGTAGCATTTGTTGTGAACTGTTTCCCCATTTTCAATGACAGCAATAAGAATGCTTCAACCTAGGAACTTTGTATTACTGCTGAATCATTTGAATACTGTCAGAGGTTCCCTATTTAGGATGCACTTTCATTTTTACTACTATATTAAATTATAATTCCTCCATATGTGGTGATCTTTAATACCAGAAAGTATGAGTTAAAATCTTTCATTTTATCTAGTCTACCCTTCTTATTTAATGTGAAAACAAACTCAGAGAAGCCAAATAACTTGCTTAAAGTCACACAGCCAGCTAGTTCATAGAAAACTTTGGTTCTGGTCTCTTGACTCTTTTCTCTTTCTACTATACCACATTGCTGCTTCCAATAATAATATAATTATCGATATTCCCAAAGCAAGAGAAGCACTTGTGAGTTTTATTTCTAGAAAAAGTGATGGTTTGTTCTTAGCCATTCATTCACTCATTGGTGAGAAAAATGCATACATTTGCAAGATGGCGGGCCAGCAATATGGCAAAGGTCTTTTCTTTGTATGACAACCAACTGACCCCTAAATGAATTGAACCCTGACCCCCTTCCTCATTAGCTCCAAGAAAGCTAACTAGCCCAGAAACAATTGTTACAAGCAAGCTACAACACAAATCTGCCATGTTATTCCTATGGGATTAATTAGAGAGCTAAAACAATGCTTTCTCTTTGAAAGACATACAGAATCATATTGCTATGTTCTTCTGACTTGTGAACCTCTTGAAATTTAATGTAAAATTTTATGTTAAGGACAAATATATATTCCTCTGGAGAGAGGGTTCCAAGTTTGCATAAGATTTTCATGATTGTGAGAGTGTGTGTGTGTGTGTGTTTGTGATCCAAAATAGGTTAAAAGAATTGTTCTATTTCATGCTCCAGTGCATTGTGCTGATGTCATCACTGGTATTGGTGTGCTACCAAAAACACAAGAATTGCATTATGCTTCACCATATTGGAGGAATATATTATTTATATATTTTTTTCCTTGAAAAAAGGGATGGCCAGTAAATCTATACATGTGGCCCTTATAATTAGCACCAAATCAATAAGGAGTAATTTGGGATATTATGATAATTTAGTTTGAATAGGGATGAATGTCACCCAAATATTGAGTGCTGACTTTTGTACCCAATGAGAAAAGGAAGGCTATAGCCTTGAGTGTAGGGACATGATAGTATCCAGGACAAGGAGAGTGAACTATACGAAAAATGAAATATTCAAATATTTGACAGCATCTTTAACTTACTTAGATGTTATACAATAAATAGTCAATAGGACCTTTCTAGTAATCAGGGGGTTAAAGCACTATAAAGAAACTTCCATATGTACTTTGTTATCCAAGAGACAGATAGAGAGATGTCGTTCTACTGATATATTACATAAATCATGGTGCCAGCCAGAAAAACAACAGATGACCAATTTGTACAAAGCATTTTTTCCTTATGTTACATTTATTTAAAATACATTAAATCGTTGTGCTAAAATTGAGGCAGCTGGCAGTCCAGGCAACCTTATAAGATTTTTGTTTTCTGGATCCAGGCCCATTCATTTGGAAAGGTGAATCCATTGGGCTAATATATTTGCTTAGTCATATGCCAAGCCCGTGGAGAAAACAGGTAGTCCAGAATTTATCATGCATTCCATTTTTTAAAAAAATCAGAAATCTCCTGACAAATGGAAGTCAGATGGTTAATGCCCATTTACTTCCAAGCGAAGTCACTAATTAATGGTGCCAAGTCTCAACCCAAAGAAAAAGACTCATACGGGATGTAATCTGAGAAATCTGGCCATTTTCCAGGGGCTTCTTGTCTCTTACTCTATGTACATCAACAACGTTGTGATGCCTAGTTGACCTTAAAAATAAAAGTCATGTCTGAGTTGGGTGGGTTTGTGTTAAACTCATTCAAGCATTGGCCTAATATGTTAATGGAATTTTAATGTTTGCTGTAGCATTCTTTTAGTCCATAGTTTTTATCAAACTGTTAATGAGTGGTGACCTCCTCAAAATGGTAAAGATCGCTGAATGTTAAGGGTTTTATATTTACTTAAACCAACTTTCAGTGTCTATTGTCAACTGCGTTCAAAACCAATACTGGATAAACAGGGCCATCAGAGAGAAACTCATCTTAAGTGGTCTAGTCTCCTATTGTGGCAGTTTCTTTAGTGACAGCTTAACTTCTGTTAGTGGTGTCACAGGGATGTAGTGGTCTTACAGTCTGTGGTCATGTGACTATCTAGTCATTCAATGACATTAGTCATTCAAATGAGAAGTTGTTGGTTTAAACAAATTTGTCTTCCCTGTTGGCCAATATTCAGAACATGGGATTTCTTCAAGAAGCTTAATCTTGAAAATTGAAGCTACCAAAATGATAGGTTTCTATTTAAATTCATCAACTATTTTTGTGTCACTACTGTGTGCAAAACATGCTAGGAACATATTTGGTAAATTTTTAAGGACTTAAATATTCTTTTTCTTTTAGGAGACTGAATTCTCTTAGGAACTTAAAAAGAAATACAAAACAAAGTCTGTTCTCTCTGTTTATGATCTTGATGGAGAGATTTGTATTTTAGAGAGACATGCAAACAATGAACAGTTCCAGACCATGAATTGTACTCAGTTAAATGTCAAGATACATAATAGAGATGGTCATGACAAGTTAGAAAAAGAAGAGGTTATACAAGGTCATTAACCTAAAGAGGTCATTATGAAAGGTTTCTACAAAAAACACTAATGGAAGAGGTAGGAATTGAAATAAGCTTCAAAGTGTGGAGAAGATTCAGGTGTGTAGGGTTGGGAAGGCATTTGATGGTGTTGGCTAGTAATGAGAGTATTCTAATAGACTCATAGCACCACTATTAGAATGGATAAAAGACACGTTTTGTCTGTGAGCACTTAAAAAATGGTTAGTGGCTTTCCATGCTGGAGAAGGACAAAAATATGAGGCAGGGAGAAAGGAATTGATTTTTTTTTTTTTCCTTTTAAAACTAAGAGTATGCTGCAAAATAATGGGGACAACCTTGGGGCCTTGAAAATATTTCCATTAAGAGTGAGCCCAGGAAAGGGCACAAGTGAAGGGTTCTTAGTAATTATATTATAGTTAGATCCAGAAATGCTAGAATTTAATTAGTAGAACACGTTCATGGCAGAGCTTCCAGGATTGAAAACCCAGTACAAAATGATGCCTGAAATAAGTAGCTTTGGTTGACTTTTAAAAGGTTGAGATAACCTAGAAATTTCTTATTTTCATCTCAACTAACAGATATGTTATGTAAATACTGCTAAGTAGATGGGTTACAATGTATGTATGAAAGGATTGAAGTATGGTAGGATACAGTAGAGTATATATGCTAATAGAATACCTGTCTTAGTCTTTAGGGCTGATATAACTAAATACCATAAACAAGCCAGCTTATAAATGACAAATTTATTTCTCCCAGTTCTGGAGGCTGGGAAGTCCAAGATCAAGACCCTAGTCAATTCCACATCTAGTGAAGGCTTGCTCTGGCTCATAGATGGCACTTTTTCCTGTGTCCTCATATGGTGGAAGTGGCAGACAAGCTTCCTCAGGCCTCTTTTTATAATGGCACTAATCACCTCCCAAAGGCCCCGCCTTTTAACACCATCACCTTGGAAATTAGGATTTCAACATATGAATTTGGGGGGACAGAAATATTCAGACCACAGCAATAACCCAAATTATCAACCAATAACCTCCAGGTAAGTTAAAGTTATTTATCAGCCTGAATTTTTAATTGATTTGAAATCATGCCCAACCATTATTTTTTTCTCCATGTGACACATCTTAAAAATTATCAAGACTTTAATGGAAAAAAAGGAATTAGGTTGATCTGTCTTCTACAAAATGACAAAAATCAGAACTGTGGCCAAGAATAAGAGTGCTGGTTTACTATAACATTGGATTTCTTTTCTTCTCTGTATTGCCCTTCCCCTCTCTTCCCTTTATTTCTAACAAAGTGTTAGAGTTTGAATTCTTAAATTATCAGGAGTCACTTTCTCATGCAAGGGGACAGTATCTTTCTGCATCTTAACAAGATGTAAAATTTTAAGCAATTTATAATAAAATCAAGATTTCCATTGTATCTAGATACATCAAGCATGGTCAAGGATAGCAGTAGAGTATAGAGGTTAAGCATTCAGGCTTTGGGGTCAGAAGAACTTGAGCTTGGACCCTGGCTACTTATGCTGTCTATAGTTAAGTTGCTGCAACTCTTTCAGTCTCAGGTACCTTATCTGTTAAATAAGTATAATAGATTATACTTCATAAACTTATTGGAAAAATTAAGATAATATATGCAAAGCACTTCACATAATACCCAAAACAAAAAGCTTACAGCCATTGTACCTTTTAATATCACATTGTTGGGGTTCAGTACATATCAAACCAAAATATGACTAGGAGACAAGAATATGCCACCGCAAAATATACCTCTTCGTCATATTTTGAGCAGGTTATTTTTAGAAACTGTAGACACAGGAGTAACTCTGAAAAGTTGCCCTTTTGTAAAGAAAATTTACATCCATAAAGGAAATCTACATTAGTAAAATATCTGTATTTGGAAAAGGGCTGTTCCTAGACCACTTTTATTACCTGAGAGACTTTTTATCTGCATAACAAGATGACATTCATTTACCATACATTTTCTCCCCTTACCTTCCCATAACTTGTCTCTACCACCCCACCAGGAACCCCAGGCCCCAATTCCTTTCTGTAGCTCAGGATGCTATGTAAGCTTCAAGCTTGATCTTCTTTGAGTCATATTTTGTGTGGGACTCTCGTGTATTCATGTAATTAAATATGGCTTTTTTCCCTGTTAGTATGTATTATGTCAATATAATGCATTGCCCAGCCAAAGAACCTGCAAGATAAAGGGAAGCCATTTTTTTTCTTCTCCTAGAGTACTCAAGTCTGACTTTAGGCCTGGCCAGTGAAACATCTCAGATTCGTTTTACCACCACTTTTGCATTAAAAAGTTATATGCTAGACTTCAAAGTTTAGGATATAGATCCTACTTGTTTACTGACTGCATCCTTGATAAGTTAGTTAGTTATAATTTGGACTAAGCCTTGCTCTGCATCTTGTCCTGTTGAAATCTATCTTCCATTTCTCCTCCTCAGCAGGGGGTAACTCCTCAGTCTTGCTGAACTAGCTGTGACATTTCAGAACTCCTGAATAATAAATCCCCCAAACTGGTTAGTGTGGTAGCTATTTTTTTTTCCTGACCAATCCTGAAGGTATTATAAACAATCCATGTCCTAAATGCTAAGTAGCTAAACTGGGGATCAAATAATTATGTTGGGTACAGCATATGATTTTTTTAGAAGTGCTCAAGTAAAGATATGCAAAGTAGGCTAAAATAGTTTATTTCAAGTGGGTAGAATACCTATCTTACAAACTGGCCAAAAAAGGTATTTACCTGATTGGTGGTAACTGTCCTTAAAGATAAATCATAGATTTAAACTCTTTAAGTGGTATCTGGAGACTGAACCATTAGAGTCAATGACAGGCGAGTGGCTAAAACTTCATGCCACGTTTTAAAGGATAAAAGCTTGACCAAAAACTCACTGACTGTGTCTTTAGCCAAAACATTGTGGAAAATCATCTCAGCTCCTTGGGTAGATAATGTACACTGACAAAAAAGAAGCTAAATATAGTATAAAATATATAGACAAATATTTTCTGATATTTAGGCAATATAATGCAACACTGAGCTTTAAAAAGGTAAGTCTACATGTATGTTTATTTGACAATCTGAAATGTTTCAAGGAGGCTATTAGGTTCTTTCAGGTAGATAATGCGCAGAATGAAATGTACAGTTATGTCCAAACATATCTTTAGAGGACATGACATTCTCTAGTGACTCTACCATTCTAGTCTAACATGTCAATTCTTGTTCATGCCCTAGATTTTGTTTTCACTCATTACCTCTCCATTTTATTTTTGTGTTGTCTATTCATACTCTCCAGTGTGAACTATTTGCTTTTCAAATGCACCTTACAAAAAACTGGCATCTTTATAGCTGTGTTTAGGTGGTGACACTGGCTGAAAAAAGCAAGGGATTTTGAAATACGAGCCAAAATATCCTGGCACTCCAACCATCCATCGGGGACTAGAATCCGAGACCTGTCCTTAATATGTCTCTTTGTGAATACTTATTGTGGCCAAAATGTCATGTAAACTCAGTATCTGTTTAGGGATCTTGCTGGTAGCTAAACATGGAAATGTGGTTCAGTAGAATCGATTCCGTTGCTTGTTATGGTTATATTTGCATATTTTCGTAAGGAAATGGTCTTAAAAACAGGAGTCAGCCTTTAAGAGACTGCTTTTCTTTGGACATGTTGATGAAGGAGAGTTTTAGAGAAGGGGCTGAAAGCTGGAGGCGTATGGCTGGTTTCATCTTCCGTGTGCCTTTTTCACTGCCTGTCTTTAGCATCTCCGCTTCATTGCCCACGTGTCACCTGTGCTTAGCCATGAGGTGATATATCCTCTCCTATTCCAAAAACATTGATCTAAGTCTCCCTCCTTCCATTTTTTAATAAATCTTAGTGAAGCAATATAACATTCCAGGTCAGTCCTGTAGTGCTGTTCTGGCCTCGCTGGAGTGGCTGCTGCAGAGCATGGAAACTTGCTGGCACAATATTGCAAAGTGACTCTGTGGGGGCTGGACGACTTCCAGCCAGCAATGAACCACGGCCAAGAAACGCCAATATGGATAATGCAAACAAGAGAGATTTGGGGCACATTTCGATTTAACCATCTGATTTAATTGACAGAATAAATGCACCTGTCAACGGGTAATATTCTTGTGATTAGTTTTGGCTGTGATGATGAGATGATGTTAAAAGAATGTCAGAACAACCTGTCCTGGGACTCTTACAGGCAGTTTTGAGTGAGGGAAGGTCAGTTTTTAGCTAGTTCAAAGAAGCAGGATTATCTTCTTGTAATGTGAGGATATTTTATGGAGACAGTGAACGTTTTATTTGACGTTTTCCCTCTGTGCTTAGCCTTCACCACAAATCAGACAAAGTAGGGGATAGAGGCGCACAGAAGTAATTGGCTTTTGAATCAGTCTCTATGGCTACTGGGGATAGTCCTCATTTGGAAATGGACAATTCTAGGTATTAAGCTTAAAGCTGCACCCGAGTGGTCTCACATTCCCCCACATTGTGGTTCTTTTTGCTACTGGAGTAAGCAATTTAAGTAGAATTTCAATGCGATAAGGCCTTTAACAGAAGTCCTGTTTTCCTTAGAGAAATTATAATTTATGATCTTAGAACAAGTATATTAATTAATGCTCACTAATTCCATCATTAACCATTTGCAGCCCAACCCCAATCTCCTCTCTGGAAATTGTGCTTCTGATGTGGCTGATTACCAAATAAACAACTTTAAAAATCTTCCCCAGGCTCTCTGACCTCTCTGAGCTATTTAACATCGTTGAAGTTTTTCTCCTTCTGGAAAGTGCTAGCTCTCTTGGCTTTCCTGAGGGAGCTTTCCTTTCATTCTTCCTCCTTCTCTCTGGTCTCTTCTTCTTGGTTTCCTCTACTGATCATTCGTTCATTCATTCTTTCATTCATTCATTTATATTTTATTTTTTTAAACAACAGATAAGAATTATATGTATTGTGTACACTAAGGTATTTTGAAATGTGTACATATTGTGAAATGACTCAATTAAGCTAATATAATTTTTTGTGGTGAGAACACTCAAAATCTTTGTGATTTTTAAAATATAATACATTGTTATTAACTATAATCACCATGTTGTACAATAGATCTCTTGAACTTACTCCTTCTTTCTAACAGGAGTTTTGTATTCTTTGACCAACGTCTTCCCAGACCCTGGTAACCATCATTCTCCTCTCTAGTTTTATGAGTTCAACTGTTTTAGATTCCACATATAAGTGAGATCATGCAGTGTTTGTCTTTCTGTCACTGACAATTCATTCTTTATCCACTCTATGTGGCCATTATTCAAACTCCTAGGTCTGTCATCATTCTATTTTCTCACCTCATTTCTCCCTCTACAGTTCCCCCAACACACCATGGTGTTTCTCCACATCCTTCCATAGATGCCTCTGAAATGTACCTTCTAGAACAAATGTTATACCAGATTCCTGATCACATAATGAACTCCCTGCAGGATATATCCCGGACTGAATGAGTCATTCTTACTTTTCCATTTCTATTCCTAAGCATTATCCCTGTTATACCCATAATTTCTAAATTGTGAAACTAAACTTTTTGGAATAGAAATATCTTTGAGTACCTGATGAAGGGTATGGACTTTTTTTTCTTAGACAAAGGTTCATACAGACCTCTATTTGAGGCTGATTCCTAAACTCTGAATTCTATCCTTTATTCTTGAGGATTCACCATCTTTGGATTAATAACCTGTGCTCTGAGCATCTTTGAATGCTCCCTTTTATTTTTTCCCAACATCCAGCCAGTAACCAACTCCTATAGGACAGTATTTCTCAAATTCTGAACTATAAACCACCAAGAATTGCTTAATTTACCTCAATGTATCCTCCTGAATTGGAGTGTCTTCAGATGGGACATGGAAACATTTGCTGTTTAAGACAGGCACGACTTCATTTGAGATCCACTGCTACAGAGTGTGCTTTTGCCGTGCACCTTCCCTCCACTTTTGCCTTTGTGTTCTGATTGCCAACGCCCTACTGCAGCTTTCACTATTTCTTACCAGTGATGTTGCAATAATTGCTACCAACGCCCTACTGCAGCTTTCATTATTTCTTACCAGTGATGTTGCAATAATTGCTACCACTATTGATTGCCTCTTTGATGCCAGGTGCTTTTCATGCATTATCTCATTTAATGTTCACAACTCTCTAGGAAGTAGGCCCTATTAACTCAAATTTCAGATGTGAAAAGTCAGAGGTCAAGCAAGTTGCTCAAGGTTACACAGCTAGTAAGTGCTTGTTCTGGAATTAAAATCTAGTGTTACTGAGTTCCAAAGTTCAGATGCCTCTCTGAGGCACCCCACTGCTTCTCACTGCTGTAGCCTCTCTGCCTTCTGTCTCTCCCTCACCGTCATTCTTTAGTTGTTTCCAGACAAATTTTTCTAAAGTTGATTTCTGCCAACCTCTGTGAGAAATCATGTCATCTTACTTTGTATTTCTTTTTTCTGCCCTTCCATTAGATGCCAGGATCCTGAAGTTCATGGACTGTGTCTGTCCTGTGTAGAGGAGGAACCTCATAAATATTTTGAATAAATAATAACCATTACCTTATCAGAAAATTTTAGTGATTTCCTATTTGCCTGTAATTTCTAAACTCCTTGGTAAGTCACTCAGTTTTCCATATTAAATTTGACTCCTTTTATCCTTATTTAAACATTTTCTATGGGTAGTCAAATATGCCTTTCCAAATGTGCTCTTTGCTTATTCAACTATCCTCCTTTGTACTTGCTATTATCTTGATCTAAGACTTGCTACTGCTCTATTTTGTTATTAAACATTATCAGTCCCTTAGGGTTCACCAAAAATGTCATATTCTGTGGAGGATTCCCTGTTCTTCACCTATGCAAAAGCTGATTTATTTTCAAAAACATCACAGCAGTTTATATCACCTTTAAGCTACTAGTCTGATTGTTTCTATTAAAGATAGTTGTGTACATTTTAAATTTTGCCTGTCATATTATAAATCCATTAACAACAGGGTAACGTCTCATGCATGTCTGGAACCCCTCCATCTCTATAAGTGTGCTTTTCATGTTATATAACAACTTGTTGAATATGTCACTGGTCAGAAATTTAGTGTGAGAAAATTGATAAAATCGTACACTATATATGTGAAAGACTGTTAAAAGGATTAGAGGTTAATATACATTTCCAACCAGGTGTCTTCATTACTCTTAATGTTATGCCCAATTCTGAGATTAAAAAAACAGCTTAAAAAATTTTAGAGAAGATATCCTTGCTATGCTAGGTGTGGGGTGGATACCTAAAATGTCTTAAAACATGGTATTTTTCATATCCAAAGTGAATTATTGGTGGAGTGTACAAATCTCAATGATCAGCAGCAACTGCAAACCTGCATACTTCTCCAGGTGAGAATTTTTTTTTTTTTTTTTGACATAGTCTCACTCTGTCACCTGGGCTGGAGTGCAATGGTGCCATCTCTGCCTCCTGGGTTCAAGCAATTCTCCTCAGCCTCCCGAGTAGCTGTGATTACAGGCACCTGCCACTATGCCCAGCTAATTATTTTGTATTTTTAGTAGAGATAGGGTTTCACCATGTTAGTCAGACTGGTTTCGAACTCCTGGCCTCAGGTGATCTGCTTGCCTCGGCCTCCCAAAGTACTGGGGATTACAGCATGAGCCACCATGCCCAGCCCAGGTGAGAATGTTTAAACCTTTACTTGGTGACCATTATCCCGGTATCATGGACTTTAGGATAACTTAATTTTCATGCTTCTCAAACAACTATAAAGGCAAATCAACTGGATAATTTGAGTCAAATTTGGGTTCCAGACATCTCCATGTTCTGTTCAATATGGACTAACTCTGTTAACCAACTGTGAGGGGTAATACATGGTCAGTGGTGACTTGAGTTAATTTGAACATGGAACCTCAGGGTAAAAGAAAATTACTTTAAGATATGCCTTAGCAAAAGAAAGGAAAAACGAGTCTCATTTTAAGAAGTATGAGGAATATCTTAGGCTCCCTTGAATTCAAATAGTCACTTTTCAGTAAAAGAACAAAACACTGAATTACTCTCTCATTAATACCTATATATTAAATCTGTGGTATTAACTTTTCCAGCTGTTAGATGGCACTGCTATCTCATCAACTTGTTACTGAAAGTGTATTTATATGGTTTAAATAGGGTTACAATAAAAGGAAGTTCTCCCAGTGACAGGCTCAGAGGCTCAATGTTCCTCTAAACAAAGGGTTTGGAAGGAGTGGGGCTGGTAGCTGATGCTCTTAGCAGCAACAGACTTTAAACTCATGTTTAAATCACTGAAACCAGATATTCAAATAGAGCACACTGGAATAAGAAAGGTCAGAAGTGGCTGAGTCCAAGTACGTCCTGCATTTGCCACATTCTCCAACAGCACCCTGGCATCATTGGTGAATGGTGAAGACTTAGTAGGGAGCTCTAAAACTAATGATTCAAGACAGCAAGAGACAATAATTTGGGAAAGTCTTGAGAATAGATTACACATGTGTTCTGTGAACATATAACATAAAATTGTTATATAACTTCAGTGTTATTATATAATAACGTAGGGGTTTGGATTATTTCTAGATTGTTGGGTGAAGGTGATCATCTGATCAGAACCAGAAATCATTTTGGTGGAGGAAAAGATAGGAACTACTTTGAGCTTTGTGGACATGTGCCTGCCTCACTTTCTTCTTTCTCCTCTGCTTTGTCTTTCCATCCCCATTCTCCTGCTCCTCCTACTTTTCCTCCTAACTGCTTTGTTGCTTCCCCTTAGAAATAGAAAAGATAATTCTTGATTCACAGCACATACAAAATAGGGTACAGACTGTATTTCACCCATGAGTCATAGTTTCATGACCTCTGTTCTAGGTAATCAAATACTATACAAGTGAAGTTTCCACATAGGCTATGGATAGGTTTATAATTTTCACAGAATTGAAATAGAATGAAATACTCCTAAAGTCATGTTAGTGAACACTTATTTGTATTTTTGATTATGGTTTAAAATCAAAATCCACAATATGAAAATCAGTTACCTTGCATCAAAAATAATTTTAGAAAATAATTTAACTTGGATATATTTGCAGTGTTAAGTAACCAAAAGTTACTTTTCTAAAAAAAGTGGACAGGGCTTCAAAATGAAGTTTATATTAATTAAAGATGTAGAGACATGCTCAGGTATTTCTTATAATTCACCACTATCTTAAAAATAATCCTGCATGACTGTCCTCTAGCTACCTAGATTAGCTTTATGTGTCTGTGATGTTAGAGTCATGAATCTCCTTTCCGTGTTTCTATCCTTTACTGCTTTCCCAGTCTCTACTTCTAGCTCCTTTCAGTTTATCATAAAATTTTCTGTTAAAATTGTTTGCATAATACAAATGCATAAAGCATGAATGCTAAAGTGTAGAGTTGATTCCTGAGGTTACTGGGACAATAGCTTAAGTAAGTATATTTAGAATACCCAACTTGAGTATAGAAAGCAAAGATAGGTTAAAAATATTTCTTCAAGTGGTTAATACATGTTGGGCTTCTTGTTAGTAGAGTTTAGAAAATGAGAAATGAAGATCTAATAGCTAAAATAAGAGATTAAAATTATCTTTATCTTTTAAATATTTTAAAAATGAATGTATTATAAAAAACAATGGGAGAGCATGGAAATATGAGTTGATAGTTTCCTTTGTGGTATTGTACAGCCTCCAAAACAGTTTTTCATTCTCAGTATTCTGAATGAAGCAATACATAAGGGAATTGGTAGCTTATCAGATAATGTGTGTTTAGAAATGCACTTTCAGTATAATAGAAATTGTCATTTTGAAATAAATGGGAAAATGATTTCATATATTTGATGCAGACATCCCAAAATCCATGAAAAGGTCTTCTTTCTGCAACTATTTCTTAATTGTGAAGGTACAGTGTTAATGGAATGAACCACACATTCAGCAGTGTTCTGAGTTGTGAGCAGGTAATTCTACCCCAGTCCTTGAATTTATATCACTTTATATTAAGAAGAGTTCTGCTTTTGTAACTCTTATTCCTGAGAATATTGTCTCTATACCAAAGATTCTTAACCACACAGTATGAAAAAATGAAACTTTTATATATAAATAGGTACTAGTAAGCAGTAAGAATTATTCTCATGTAGCAATTGTTGGGATTAGACAGAATGGAAGTGCATTGTGAATAGGTTTATTTTCAAATGTTATTTCTTTGCTTCTACCTCAATGTACTTGGGGTCAACTTTTCACTAAAATTGGCATTAATATGACTTCAGGTTCAAGTAAGGAAATATAAAAATTGAATCATATTTTACAATTTATGTAGATAAATTATCTCAACCTCTCTGTTTCCTTGTTTTTGACATAACACACCATGTTTCTCTATACCCTAATTCTTCAAAGTTCTGATATGGTACCTGGAAGTTAGCTGACAAGGACTTTCACTTGGATATTCAAGGGATATATCTGCATTTCCATAGAGTATTCTTAAAAAACAAGAATCTTTTAGACTCAGGAAAGTGAAAATAGAAGAGCAAAATGTACAAGTTAGTATTTTTGAATATGCAGGTACCAAAACATGCAGCCTGCAGACTACAACACTGCAGAGATGTTCTCTGCTCTCTTTGCCTTTTCCACACACCAGATACATGGGTTCACCATTTTACAGAACTTTAAAAAACTTGGAAGGTTTGTATTTTTCAAATTTGGTAGCTCCTAGAATAATAGTATATATGAAAAAAAGATTGAACTAGTTTACAGTCCCACCAACAGTGTAAAAGTGTTCCTATTTCTCCACATCCTCTCCAGCACCTGTTGTTTCCTGACTTTTTAATGATCGCCATTCTAACTGGTGTGAGATGGTATCTCATTGTGGTTTTGATTTGCATTTCTCTGATGGCCAGTGATGATGAGCATTTTTTCATATGTCTGTTGGCTGTATGAATGTCCTCTTTTGAGAAATGTCTGTTCATATCCTTTGCCCACTTTTTGATGGGGTTGTTTGTTTTTTTCTTGTAAATTTGTTGGAGTTCTTTGTAGGTTCTGGATATTAGCCCTTTGTCAGATGAGTAGATTGCAAAAATTTTCTCCCATTCTGTAGGTTGCCTGTTCACTCTGATGGTAGTTTCTTTTGCTGTGCAGAAGCTCTTTAGTTTAATGAGATCCCATTTGTCAATTTTGGCTTTTGCTGCCGTTGCTTTTGGTGTTTTAGACATGAAGTCTTTGCCCATTCAACCATTATGGAAAACAGTATGGCGATTCCTCAAGGATCTAGAACTAGATGTACCATATGACCCAGCCAAAATCATTACTGGGTATATACCCAAAGGATTATAAATTATGCTGCTATAAAGACACATGCACACGTATGTTTATTGCAGCACTATTCACAATAGCAAAGACTTGGAATCAACCCAAATGTCCATCAGTGACAGATTGGATTAAGAAAATGTGGCACATATACACCATGGAATACTATACAGCCATAAAAAAGGGTGAGTTTGTGTCCTTTGTAGGGACATGGATGCAGCTGGAAACCATCATTCTTAGCAAACTATCACAAGAACAGAAAACCAAACACCGCATGTTCTCACTCATAGGTGGGAACTGAACAATGAGATCACTTGGACTCAGGAAGGGGAACATCACACACCGGGGCCTATCATGGGGAGGGGGGAGGGGGGAGGGATTGCATTGGGAGTTATACCTGATGTAAATGACGAGTTGATGGGTGCAGCACACCAACATGGCACAAGTATACATATGTAACAAACCCGCACGTTATGCACATGTACCCTACAACTTAAAGTATAATAATAATAAATAAATAAATAAATAAATAAATAAATAAATAAATAAAGAAAGAAAAAAAGAAAAAAGAAGTTATCTTCACAAGAAGCACGTCTATTTTAATTATTCTGTCAGTTCTTGTCTCCGATCTTTAGGCTACTGTCAAGGCCTAATATTTTCTCCAGAGCCTTCTGTTGGCTCATGGAGGGTGGCTTCTGTTTGAAGAACAAATAGAGGAGACACGAACTAAAGACAACTCTTCTAGATTTCTCACAGAGCCAAGTGCAAACTGCTCTTGCACTCAAAAGGAAAGAAAGAACAAAGTGTGTCCAAATTGATTCCTAGCTTGAAGCTTTCAGCTAGGATATAAATCTGCCCTGTTCACCTTTCACAAAGCTAATCCCAAATCAGTTTATGGGATTAGTGCAGTTACTCTGTAAATCACTTAAATGGTATTTGAGGCATTTTTTGTGAGAACTAGCTTCTGCTGGATGTTTTCTCCTATTTTGCACACACAGTACAGTTATTTCTTCAACATTTAAAAAACTATAAAGAAAAGGGGCTTGATACCCAAAATGCCAAAAGAAACCATAGGCTTCTAACTCTGATAGTACACATTTTGAAGGAAATCAAATCCTGGTTAAACTTTACTTGGTCTTTTAATAGTAACTCATTTGTCTGCAAGGAAGGGTATACATTTTGCTCTATACTGTTATTTGTAGGAAAGATGAATTTTTCACAAATATTTCAAAATTCACTCTGAACTGAGTGATCAGTTTGCCAGTACTTGATGTCTTGGTTTGACTTCCAGTTCTCAAAAACAGGCTTAAAGAGGCAGTTACAATAATAGAAACAGTAAACTTACCTAATGAAAGACAGCTTCCTATCTCAAGTAACTTTCTTCAATCACTTTCTTATTATCTCATCTTTACTAATTCAGTAAACATTAGTCAGGTATCTTGTGTGTGCCATACGTTACGGTGTGCACTGGGGATAAATGACCTGTGGTCCTTGCCCTGGAGGAGATCTCAGTAACATTGCCTATTTCTTGAATTGGTCGCAATTATAAAGCTTCATATAACATACAGCTTCTTTTAAATTTGGGCATGAAGCTATTTGCATTGAAATGTATGGGTTGAACATCCCTAATTCAAAATCTAAAATGCTCCCAAATTTGAAACTTTTTTGAGTGCTGACATAACACCACAAACGGAAAATTCCATACCCGACCTCATGTGACAGGTCGCAGTCAAAATTTTGTTTCATTCAGAAAATTATTTAAAATATTGTGTAAATTTACTTGAAGCTATGTATATAAGGTTTATTTGAAATATAAATAAATTTCATTTCATGTTTAGACTTGGGTCTCATCCCTAAGATATCTTATTTTATGTGTGTGTATATTTATACACACACATACACATACACACACATATATATTATAAATATATACATATATATTTGCATATATATGCAAATATTCCAAAATCTGAAAAAATCTGAGATCCAAAACACTTCTGGTCCCAAGCATTTTGGATAAGGCATACTCAACCTATATTGCATTTTTTCCCCACTTATCATTTTCATAAAATTGGAGGCATATTCTTGAATAAAAAATTATTTCATGTAAGACTAAACTTTTTTAAAGTCTGTATTTGTCTATAGCATTCTAGTAATTTTTATATTAATGTGACATTTTTGGGGAACTTAAGTTCTTGTATACATGGTGTGTGTGTGTGTATGTGTATATGCTTTTCACGATTCCATTCCTAGAACAAGAAAGACATTTATTTCATATTCAGGTATCCATGACTCCACAGCCTCAGCATTTTCAATTCTCCCCTCTTTCTTCCCTTCTCAACATTTATCAGAGCTGAACAAAAATAGCACTCTGTGTCATCTAGGTATTTCTGTATTAACATCATGGAGTTTATGCAGGTGATTTTCTTTATCTTTTTGAGACTTTACACTGTATAAAATTAACTCCCCCATAGCCATTTCTGGAAATTTATAATATGCTTGTCAAGTTTACTAGCAACAAAATTGCTTTAAATATATTTTGAAATTAACGTAATTACACCAGAGTTGCATTGAAGTTTTCTAAAGTGCTTTATCAGTTTTCAGACCACATTAAAATTTGTTCATTATCTCAAGTGAGAAATTTACATGTTATTTATAGTACTATTTGCATAGAATTGCGTAAGTGAGGAGAAGGCCAATCTGACAAAATTGCATGCCAGATCGCCACAACACATCTTGTACTGAGATGACAGTCTTCCATTCAGGCAAATATCCTATATTAAGTTCATGTTATGAATAATAAATAGGACCTTTCTGGGAAGAAACAAAAAGTTGTAACAAACCTGAAACAAGTTTGGAACAAATTGAAATATATATGATGCTTTTGAATAAGAAATATTAATATTATAAAAGCACAGTCACTCTTCAATTGATAAATACTTGTGTAAACTTGTATAATTACATTTAACTTATATATGCTACAGTAACAAATCTTAGGTACATGGCTCAAAGAATTTTTATAAATTGAACCTATCCATGTAATCATCAGTAGTGTTTGATAGGTTCAATTGTTTAGCATTCTTGTCAACACTTGAGATTGTTAATCATTTTGATTGAGCCATTTTGATAGGTATGTAATTGTATAGAACTGTGGTTTTAGTGGGCATTTATCTAGTAGCTAATTATTTTGAATATCTTTTCATTTGCTTATTAGCCATGTGAATAAACTATTTTGTGAAGTACCTTTTCATATCTTTTGCCCATTTCTCCATTTCTGTAACTTTCTTATTTATTTCTAGGTTTTTTAAATACATTCAGGATAGGAATCTCTTGTCATATAAATATATTGCAGATATCTTTTCCTATTCTGTTTTGACTTTTGATATGTGGTGTCTTTTTATAAAAAGTTCTTAATTCAATGATTTTTTTCATAAAATTGATCTTTTTCTTCATGATTAATGCTTTCTGTATTCTGTTTAAGAAATTTTGCCCATGCCAAGGTCATAAGGTATTCTCCTATGTTTTATTATTTTACCTTTTCTGTTTAGTTAACATATTAATAAGGTCAGGTGTGGGGGCTCACACCTGTAATCCCAGCAGTTTGGGAGGCCAAGACAGGAGGACTGCTTGAGACCAGGAGTTCAAGAACAACCTGGGCAACATAGCAATATGGTGTTTCTACAGAAAGTAATTAAAAATTAGCCGGGCATGGTCGTGCATGCCTGTAGTCCCAGCTACTCAAGAGGCTGAGACAGGAGGATCCCTTGAGTTTAGGAGTTCAAGAGATCTGATTGCGCCACTGCAGTGGCGCATACACATATGTGTATATATATGTATTATATAATACATGTTTATATAAATAAGTTTGAATAATTTAAATTACTAAATATAAATTTTAATTTTAAAATTTATTACTATTTAAATAATAAACATTATCTATCTCTATATAAACTATTTCCTCTAAACTTTCATTTTGGAATTCCTAATTTACACTGGAATTGATCTTCGTTTAGATTATGAGGTAGGGGTCCAGGTTCATTTTCCCCCTAACTATTCAGTTGATGAAGTTCTTTTCCACACTTCATTGCAATGCTATTTTTGTTGTAAACCAACATTTATATGCCTATGAATATATTTCTGGACTCTCTATTGTATTCCATTAGCCCATTTCTAATCTAAGAACCTTGATCCCAGTTTGCTTCCACAGTCTACAACTTGACCTTTTGTGATTGGTTGTATCCACTGAAGTTATGAATTATTTATATTTTAGGTAATTGAGTATACAGTTTCTTTTAGGAGGTAGGTAGATATGTCTCCTAGGTAGCAAACATTTTTCCATTTGACAGTCTGTTGTGTAACATTGTGGACTAGTGTTTTTTTTTCTTTTAATTTTAATTTTTCGTTCTGGGGTACGTGTGCAGGATGTGCAGGTTTGTTACATAGGTAAATGTGTGCCATGGCGGTTTGCTGCACTTATCAACCCATCACCTAGGTATTAAACCCAGTATGCATTAGCTATTTTTCCTAATGCTCTCTATTCCTCCAACCTACCCCCCAACAGGCCCCAGTGAGTGTTGCTCCCCTTCCTGTGTCCACGTGTTCTCATTGTTCAGCTCCCACTTGTGTGTGAGAACATGCGGTGTTTGGTTTTGTGTTCCTACATTAGTTTGCTGAGGATAATGACTTCTAGCTTCATGCATGTCCCTGCAAAGGACATGATCTCATTCTTCTTTATGGATCCATAGTATTCCATTGTTTATATGTACCACATTTTCTTCGTCTAGCCTATCATTTATGAGCATTTGGGTTGATTCCATGTCTTTGCTATTGAGAATAGTGCTACAATGAGCATATGCATACATATATCTTTGGTTTTTAAAGACTCAGTTTGCTCCAGTTGAGCATACTGTTTTATGTATATATTTTTATTTTAATTAATTTTTTGAGACAGTCTTACTCTGTGGAGTGCAGTGATGTTATCTTGGCTCACTACAACCTCTGCTTCCTGGGTTCAAGCGAGTCCCCTGCTTTAGCCTCCCGTGTAAAAGTAGCTGAGAGTACAAGCACATGCCACCACACCTGGCTACTTTTTATATTTTTGGTAGAGATAGGGTTTTGCCATGTTGGCCACGATAGTCTCGAACTCCTGGCCTCAAGTGGTCCACCCACCTCCGTCTCCCAAAGTGCTGGAATTACAGGCATGAACCACTGACCCCGGCCTGAGTATACATTTTTTTTTTTAATTCAAATATGCAATCCAACAAAACCTGGAAATGGGAATTCCTTTAAAATGGCTTATTTGTTCTTTTTAACACCAATAGAAGTTATATTTGGTAGTTTCTTTCATATATGGGGATAAAATTTTCCAACCATATCTTGAATTTTCACACTCCACCTGTGGAATTTGATCTTCTCCAAAAAGATGTCCATTCTTTACATTGAAATTAATTTAAATGATCAAAATATGAACACTGGGTAAAAATGTTATTTAACATTAAGATCAAGGGAGAACAGCTAGCAAATTGAATGGCAAAGTAGAAACATTAGGACTTTTATTAAATGCAGTGTTTCAATATCAAAGATATGGCATCAACCTAGGTACCCATTAATGGCGAACTGGATAAAGAAAATGTGGTATATTATACCATGAAATACCATGTAACCATTAAAAAAAGATATCAGGTTCTTTGCAGCATACATGGATGTAGTTGGAGGCCATTACTCAAGGCAAATTAACTAAAGAACAGAAAACCAAATACCACATGTTCTCACTTAAAAGAGGGAGCTAAATAAACCTTGAATACACATAGATATGAAGATGGGAACAATAGACACTGGGACAACTAGACAGGGGAGGGAGGGAGGAAGGTGTGGACTGAAAAACACCTATTGGATACTATGCTTACTAGGGGGTGATCACTAGTGCCCCAAATCTCAGTGTCACACAATATACCCATATAGCAAACCTGTACATGTACCCTTTAATCGATAATAAAAGTTGAAATTATAAACATAAAAATAAATGCAGTGTTTTTCTTTAGTTCTAAATTTACTTTTATTTTTTCCTTGTTCTAACATTAGTGTTATAAAATCATTTTTCTTCTCCTGTTTGAGCAACAAGCTTTGCCTTTATATCATGCATAACATTTTTATTAGCTTTATCATATCATAGAATGCTATATATTACCTACCAAATCATATGTTTAAGTTCAAATACAATCAAGAGTGTTTTTTTTGTTTTTTTGTTTTTTGTTTTTTTTGAGACGGAGTCTCGCTCTGCCGCCCAGGCTGGAATGCAGTGGCCGGATCTCAGCTCACTGCAGGCTCCGCCTCCCGGGTTCACGCCATTCTCCTGCCTCAGTCTCCCGAGTAGCTGGGACTACAGGCGCCCGCCACCTCGCCCGGCTAGTTTTCTGTATTTTTTAGTAGAGACGGGGTTTCACCGTGTCGGCCAGGATGGTCTCGATCTCCTGACCTCGTGATCCGCCCGTCTCGGCCTCCCAAAGTGCTGGGATTACAGGCTTGAGCCACCGCGCCCGGCCACAATCAAGAGTTTTTAAAAATGCAACTACTTACAGAAAAGTTGTAAGAATAAGACAAACAATTCTGATATTAGATTTCATCCAGACACCTTAAGTTTGCCCATTGTCTCAATAATTGGCTATATAGCTGAAGGATCCACTGTAACATGAGTTACATCCAGTTGTCTTACTTTTATCCAGTTTTTTTCTTTCATGGCTTTTTGTTTCTAGTGTTTGTCAACTTGGAACAGTTCTTTGGTATTTTTTTGACCACCATGTTTTTGACATTTTTGAAGATTAAACATCAGGTATTTTAACTGCTCCTCAATTTGGATAGGTTCAAATTGATTAAACCCAGGTTAAGTATTTTGAACCTGAATAACACAGAAGTGATGCTTTGGTTTTCTTATTGTATTGTATCTGGTGGCACATGTCAGTTTGCCCCATTACCGTAAGGTTTTATGTTGATCATTTAATTAAAGTGGAGTCAAGAGATTGAGTACATTAATGTATATTGAAAAAAATAAGATAATATTCTGAGGATAATAGGAACCAGTTTTCTTATAGTTGGAGAAACAAAGTAAAAATATGGAAGAAAGGAAAGTTAGAAAAAACTCTTAGGTGTTAAATTGGATCTAGAGTCATTTCTGTGAACTCTTAGTTTTCAGTTAGTTAATTACAAATATTAAGATGCACATATGTGTTTACATATGTATATGTGAATATATTTAAATATACCCACAAATATATTTTAACTTTGTCCACTGAGAGGGAGAGGCCCTGGGAGCACTAACACCTTAAGCAGTGAAGAAACTTGATTTTGAAATACCACTGGCCACTAAAAGGAACCAAGATTTCTTGGGAAAATAGCTAATTTTAAAGCTAGGGCAGAAAAGAGTAAGATGAGTTTGAAATATCTTTATCAACCAGAAAGTGTGGAGATTCTGAAAACATGAGGATTTTTCAAAAGGACACAGGAGGAAGCCTTAAAAGACTCCTACATGCCAAATCTGAAATATTTGGAGCATGAAAATAAACAATTATAGAAAGAATGTAACTTCTTGGATAAAATAGAAATCTTTGAGTTACCGTGTGATATGGTTAGGCTTTGTGTCTCCACCCAAATCTCATCTTGAATTGTAATCCCCATAATCCTTAATTGTCAAGGGAGAGATCAGGTGGAGGTAATTGAATCATGAGGGTGGTTTCCCCCACGCTGTTCTCGTTATAGTGAGTGAGTTCTCACGAGATCTGATAGTTTTATAAGGCTCTTTCCCCGCCCCCCTCGCTTGGCACTTCCCCTTCCTGCCACCTTGTGAACGAGGTGTGTGCTTCCCCTTCACTTTCTGCCATGATTGTGTCTCCTGAGGCCTCCCAAGCCATGCTGAACTGTGAGTTAATTAAACCTCTTTCATTTATAAGTTACCCAGGCTCAGATATTTCTTTATAGCAGCATGAGAACAGACTAATACAGTAAATTGGTACCAGGAGTGGGACTGTACCCTGCAAAGCCACAGGGGCAGAGCTGCTAATGACCATGGAAGCCCACCTCTTGCATCACCATGACCTGGATGTGAGACATGGGGTCAAAGGAGATTATTTTGGAGCTTTAAGATTTGACTGCCCCATTGGATTTCAGACTTGCATGGGGTGTGCAGCCTCTTCAGTTTGGCCAATTTCTTCCATTTGGAATGGGTGTATTTACCCAATGCCTGTATCCCCATTGTATCTAGGGAGTAACTAACTTGCTTTTGATTTTACAGGCTCATAGGTGGAAGGGACTTGCCTTGTTTCAGATGCGACTTTGCACTTAGACTTTTAGGTTAATGCTGGAATAAATTAAGGTTTTGGGGGACTGTTGTGAAGGCACGATTGGTTCTGAAATGTGAAAGGGACATGAGATTTGGGAGCGGTCAGGGGAGGAATAATATTGTTAGGCTTTGTGTCTCCAACCAAACATCATCTTGAATTGTAATCACCATAATCCCCATGTTTCAAGGGAGAGACCAGGTGGAGTTAATTGAATCATGGGGACACTTTCCTCTCTGCTGTTCTTGGGATAATGAGTGAGTTCTCATGAGATCCAATGGTTTTTTAAGGGGTTCTTCCCCCTTTGCTGGGCACTACTTCCTGCTGCCTTGTGAAAAAAGTGCCTTGCTTCCCTTTTTCCTTCTGCCAAGATCGTAAGCTTCCTGAGGCCTCCTCAGCCATGCTGAACTGTGAGTCAATTAAACCTCTTTACTTTATAAATTACCTAGTCTCAGCCATGCTGAACTGTGAGTCAATTAAACCTCTTTCCTTTGTAAATTACCTAGCCTCAGGTATTACTTTATAACAGCATGAGAACAGACTACTGCACCGCTGGTAAAATTTAATAAACAAATCAAGAAAGGAAAAAGAGTTTCTTACAGTAGACTGTTAACTAACTAATAGATATGGAAGGTGTTGTAGGATTAGAAAGTCACCATTTGGCAGCCATCATTATAATAAGTAGTTCAGGCAAGAAACATAAAGAGAGGCTAAAACCAATGGGAGCAAGTAGAATGAGGAATGGAATTTTACATAGTCTCAAAGTACCTATTCACAAAATAATTATAAGGGAAAACAGTTTCTTTGAAATATGGAAAGCTTGCTCTCATTATGCTCAAAATATTTTCTTTTGCTAAATCCACATGAATGTGGTCCATCTCCTACTCCAACCAGGACCCCAAGGGGTTGGATGGCCACCAGAACTTCTTTCCATCTCATTTAGACATCCTTCTTATGCGGATATTGACTGCCATTGGGTTGTCTTGTCCCTCTTTGATGCCTCTTTTTAATATTTGTAAATATATAAAAACCACCCTTTATTAAGGTGGGTCCAGTTCTCTATTTCTTTGTTCAAACATACCAGGATCATAGCCTCAAATCAAGAGACTAAAGTATCATATAAAAGGAAAAATATTTTTCAACACCTTTAATATTTAAAGGTCTTTGTTCTGTCTATCTCATTTGAGCATATCCGTTATCTCTGGATCAGTAAAGACATATTTTCTGGCCGGGCGCGGTGGCTCAAGCCTGTAATCCCAGCACTTTGGGAGGCCGAGACGGGCGGATCACGAGGTCAGGAGATCCAGACCATCCTGGCTAATGCAGTGAAACCCCGTCTCTACTAAAAATACAAAAAAAAAAAAAGACATATTTTCTGAAATAAACCATACCTGAACTTCAGTAACTTAACTACAATCATATTTATAATAGCATTTCAGTTTGTTTTATAGGCATTTTGATTTATAATATATAGAAACTTCAAATAATTCTTAGAATTGTTAAAACATGTAGCATTTAAATTATTTTAACACTTGAGCCTAAAAAGCCAAACACATTTTACCAGGTCTAGCACATTTATTTTTTAAATAAAAGGTTTTTTTTAAAAAACAGAATTTATTTTTGTATCTTTATCAAACACATAAATAAACTGTGGTATATTCATACAATATAATATTACTTACCAAGAAGAAATGGACTATTGGCCGGGCAGAGTGTTTCATGCTTGTAATCCCAGCAGTTTGGTAGGCCGAGGTGAGTGGATTACCTGAGGTCGGGAGTTCGAGACCAGCCTGGCCAACCTGGCAAAACCCCGTCTCTACTAAAAATACAAAATTTAGACAGGCGTGGTGGTGGGCGCCTGTAATCTCAGCTACTTGGGAGGCTGAGGCAGGAGAATTGCTTGAACCCAGGAGGCAGAGGTTGCCGTGAGCCAAGATAGTACCACTGCACTGCAGCCTGGGCGACAAGAGCAAAACTCCATCTCAAAAAAGAAAGAAAAAAAAGGCTATTGAGTCATTTTTAAAAGATATGAAAGTACCTTAAATAAATATTACTAAGCCAGTATTAAATAAAATGCAAAGTATGTAAATAAATATACAAAGCCAATATGAAAAGGCTACATATCTTAAATGATTCCAATTATGTGATATTCTAGAAAAGACAAAACCATAGAAACAGAGCTGATCAGTGATCAGAACTGATTCAGAGATTTGATGAAAATAGGAATGGTTGAATGGGTGAAAAGGGATTTTTTTATGGCAGTAAAATTAATCTGTATGATATGAAATGGTAGATACAAGGCATTACACATTTGTCAAAACTAATAGAACTGCAGAACAAAGAATGAATTTGGATGCAGCAAATTAAAAAAAAAACAACATTTAGGAGGTTGGGAGATCAAGGTATAGAATGCAGAAAGTGTCTAAAGAATCTAACTGTATTACAAATGTATGACACATCCTTACTGAAAGGGATTGGGAGTAAGGTGTTGACCTGAGTATTTCTGGAAATAAGTGGAGTCTACAAGACTAAAGGAAAGAGACTGAACTTAAGCACTACACTCTGGTAAATAGAATTACTTCTTTTGAGGGTCTGGATTAACAATTTTGATTTTGCTATGCAGGTATACTGGAATGGAGCAATTAAGTAAATGGATGGCAGATGGTGCAAGAACTGGTTTCTTTCTGTTAGGATGGGAATCTGCAGATAAGCAAGAGGAGGAAGGTAGAATAACCTATGGGGTAATGGATTAGAATTGAAGACATTAGCATAAACTCATATCTAATATAGCTTCATAAAGGTATAAATGGTTACATTTAAAAATTTATAGCTATATTTGTATACACAGATTAATACAGACACATGTTTTTTTGCTCTGTCAGCTGAGAAGGTTTATAGGAAACCACATACCAGTATCACTGAGTATGCCTAGAGCCCAGGTCTTGGTTTCTAGTGTCATTCTCCAACAAAAGTAATGAAGGCTTTTTGGAGAAATGTCTTTCATTCTAAAACCAGGTTAGGAAATACACAAGAGGAGCCTGGAGTATCTTGCCTTCCTTTCTCTTCCTTTCTCTTCCTTCCCTGCATTGTTTTTTAAATGTTTAAACACATAAAATATTTGTTATATAATGAGAAAAGAACAAAGTTACAATAACAGCAATTTCAAGTTAGATGCTTAGGTTTCACTTTTAGATTTCAAACTTACCACTTCCTTGTCTAGGTCTCTGAAACTTTTGGATCTACCTTCAACAAGCCACTGAGAACCATAACATTGAGAATCACAACATTGTATGTTTTCACTGGAGAATTAAATATGGAATTACTGGTACTCCAATCCTGATCATGAGTCTACATGAGATAAATTATATTTACAGAAGACTGTATGAGGAATATGTAGATCATCCCATGCTCTAGTCAGTCATGACAAATATATAACACTTGTGCTACTATTTTCCCTGTCCTGTCCTGTGATTGTGACAGACATGAATAATTGAGTACAGCTCTTTTTCTAGGGTAAGAAAGTGATCAGAGTTGGCCCTGGAGATGAAACCTCATTACCATTCCTTTTCTAGCAACTGAGTTATTTTCTTGAGTCAAGCTACACCATCAGAAAGCTGTCTTATATTAATACTTATCCAAACTGGTATCTTATCCTTTTTAGTGCCTCAAACTAGATTCTGATAAGGCATGTTATAATAAGTTCATATAAGTTTTAGTGCAAAAAAAAATTTGAAATCCTTGCATAGTTTTTTCATAATATGTATTTCCCATAAACTTTTTGAAGTACTCTTGTATACATATGTATACACACACACACAAATACCCCATATTTTCTTTATCTTTTAAAATTTATGGACACAGATTGATTCAATAGCTTGGCTATGGTGTATAATGCAGCAATAAACATGGGAGTACAGATATATCTTTGACATGCTGACTTTATCCCATTGGGATATATACCCAGACATGGGATTGATGAATCGTGTGGTAGTTCTATTTTTAATGTTTTGAGGAAACTTCATTTTGCTTTCCATAATGGCTGTATCAATTTACATTCTCACCAACAGTTTACAAGGGTTCCCTTTTCTCCACATTCTTACCAAAGTTTATTATCTTTCTGCTTTTTGATAATAGCTATCCTAAGAGATGTGAAGTGATATCTCATTGTGATTTTGATTTGCATTTCCCTGATTATCAGTGATGCTGGGGAGCTTTGCATATGTCTTTTGGCCATTTGTATGTCTTTTGAGACATGTCTTATTTAGGTCTTTTGCTCACTTTGTAATTGGGTTATTTATTTACTTGCTACTATAGTGTCCTTGTCCAATCTTGCTATCAGGGTAATGCTGGCCTCATAAAATGAGTTTGGAAGTGTTCCTTCCTCTTCGGTTGTTTGGGAGAGTTTGGGAAAGATGAGTATTTGTCATCCTTTAAATGTTAGGTAAAATTGATCAGTAAAGCTATCAGGTCCTGGGCTTTTTTTGAGAAAGGAGAAAGTTTTTGATTAATGATTCAGTCACCTCACTTATTATTGGTTTGTTCAGATTTTCTATTCTTTAACGATTCTGTCTAGGCAGTGTATTTATGGGAATTTATTTCTTCTAGGTTATTCAGTTTGCTGACATATAATTGTTCAGAGTAGTCTTTTATGATCATTTGTATTTCTGTGGTATCAGTTGTAATGTCTTTTTATTCACTCATCCATTTAGCCACTCTATCTTTTAATTGAAAAAATCTAATTACACATATATGTAACAATGATAATACACCAATTTAATAATAAAAAAATAATGAAAATCAATGAAAGCAAAATGTATTCTTTAAAAAGGTCAATCATATCATCTAAATTCTATGCAGATTAACCAAGAAACAAAGAGAAGCAACTAAATTTAATATAAGTAAGGAAAGAAAGAACATCACTACAGCCACCATAAATATTAAAATGATGCTAAGAGAATACTGAAAGTAAAAATGATGGCAGTGACAGGCCTTCTGAAGTGGCTGCTGCCAGCATGCCAGCTGCAACAGGGAGGAGTGGGGTGCAGGTGGCAGGAACGGCTGTGTGAGCAGCAGCAGAGACGGGTCCCCTCTGCCTCCTGGTCCCTGAGGCAGCTGACTGCGCTACCCCCACCCTCCCACGGCTGGGCAGGACCCAATCCCAGGCCTGGAACCTCTGCCACAGCCTCCATCTCACTCCCCACCGCATCCCAGGAGCCCACAAGCACCTGCCCGAAGGTGCCAAGTTCCTGTGCCTCGGGGAGAGGCTCTGTGTGGTGTCTCTGGAGAATGTGTCCCCAGGATCTGCCCTGCATCGAGGTGATCGTCGAGTCTGACACTCCTGACAGCTGGGCCCATGGTCCGTGATCCACTCCCAGAGGCATCCACCCCTGGGCAATGCCATATGCAGGGTGACAGGGAGCCCTGGGCCTCCCCTGAGCACTGGGCACTGGGGCCACAGGAAGAACTCATGGCGATGTCACCCCTGCCCTGGATGCCGGCCCGGGGCCCAGCCAAGGACCTGGAGCCCCTGCCCCAGGCTGTGAGTAGATGAACAAGGAAGCTCTCCGGGACCACCATGACAAGGACCCCCAGAGTTTCCACAACCTGGGGAAGGGCAGCTCCATACAGGACTGTGGGTCTTGGGGACAGTGGCCCAGGGAGCTCCTCCAGGGAGGACAAAGCAGATGTGGACATAACTTGGACAGCACATCAATGGCTTCATCATCCACGGAGCAGGAGAGCAGCAGTGGGGCTTGGTGACACTGCTGGAGTAAGCTTGGATGTCCTCAGCCTCTGATGGCCAGTGGGGCAGCCTGGGAGGTTGCTCCCTAATAAGCCCAGCCGCCAGTCAAGCAGGGCTTCATCATGGTTGCACCTACCTGCACGCAGCCACCAAGAATGGCAGACAGTAGCTCTGCCCTCCCGGGTACAGCTGCAACCACCGAAGCCATGGCTGTGGACCTGGGCATCTCTGCACTTTTGGGGACCTGGGAACCCCCTCCACCCCTGCAGGCCTGAAAGTGCCTGCTCGAGTTGTCTGGCCTCTCCCCATTCCCGGCACCTGCTCCGAGTGTGGAGCAAAGTTGAGGCCAAACCCGGGTGCTGTTGCAATCTGGCGTGGGTGTACACATGCTCTGGGCAGCACTGACATGCCAGCCCCTTGCAACCTCAGCCCCCTCCAGATTTTGAGCACCAGCAAGCACTGGGAGGAGGCTGAGAGCAGCTTGGCAGCTGGTCTGTAGGTACCCCTTTGCGTGAATAGCCTAGGTACCATGAACAGCAGTAATAGGCAGACAAGCTCCTAGATGAAAAGGGCTGGGTCCCCAGTGAAGCCCTACCCTAAAGCCTGGGAAGGCCTGAAGCCCAGGGACCAGGCTGCAAGTCCCATGGACCAGAATGGGAACCTGTGGTGCTTTTTCTGGGCCCACCTATGGCCACCCACAGACCAATCAGCATGCATTTCCTCTCTTCTGAGGCCCACTAAAGCCCAGGACTCAGCTAGACTTAAGGAGACAATGGGACAACCAGCCTCAGAGACAAGCTAGCACCCCAGGGTCTCCTCTCTGCTGAGAACTGAACACTTGTCAGGTCACCCTGTCTTTAGATAGGAGCTACCCCTGTCAGTTTCCTCTTGAGCTGTTCCATTGCTCAATAAATTTCCCCTTTGTCTTGCTCACCCTCTACTTGTCTGCACACCTCATTCTTCTTGGATGCAGGACAGGGACTTGGGAATGGTGAGGCTAAAAAAGCTGTAACACAAACAGAGCTGAAACATGCCCCTTGCTCGCCACATTGAGGGTGACAAGAAGGAGAGGCGAGAGATGGAGAGAGGAGCTGCTGCCCTTTGGGGAGCCCAGACCTAGGACCTCCCCTAGGCAGGAGTGTGACACTCTTTTTAGTGCTCTGTGGTTCCTGGTATCTCCACGCTTCTGGGCACCACCGCATTTCCCGCTGTCAGACATGGAAGCTACTTATGGTATACCTGGTCCAGCTGCAATTTTGCAGGGAGCCAGAGCCTATTCCAGTGCCTGAAGCTGCCTGCCCCACTGCAGCTGGCATGCCTGGCTGTGCGCAGTGGCCAGACCAATGCTCACTCACACACCAACTGGCTCGTCCTTTGCAGGTGTGGGATCCAGGCCAGTAGCATGAACCGAGTGCAGCCTACCAGGCTGAGTCAGTGGAATGAGCCCAGCAGGCCAGGCAAAGCGTGGGCAAAGGCGCCACTGACCACAGAGGTTTCCAGCTGGCAAAGCGACACCCCAGGGATTCTGTGAGAAAAATATATACTAATAAATTGATATAATTAAGTGAAACAAATTAGTTTCTTGAAGGATACAACCTACCAACATTTATTCAAGAGGAAACAGAATATCTGAATAGTTTTTTAAATCTATTAAGGAAATTAAACTTGTAGTAAAAATTTTCTTACAAGAAAAACTTTAGGTCTTGATGATTTCAGTTAAATTCCATCAAATATTTAAGGAATAAATAATTACAGTTTTTCTCAATTCCTTCCAGAAGAGTTTTGTATCTTCTTTAAATGTTCTATTTGATATAAAATAATTGTACATATTTTTGGGGTATGTAGTGATATTTTGGTACATATCTAGTGATCAAATTGGGGTAATTAGCATATTCATCATCTCAAACATTTATCATTTCTTTATGTTGGGAACATTCCATTCTAAGTATATTTAACATACTTGATAGCTAGAGGGACTTACTATTGCTATTTTATTAAAATTTTCTTACTGTTTTTAGCTTCTTTTCCTCTGTTGCTATCTTCTTTGTGTTTTGATTGTTTTTTGCAGTGATATGCTTTGATTCATTTCCCTTTACCTTTTGTATATCTACTAAAGAATTTTTTGTTTTTGTTTTTCTGGTTAGCACGAGGTTTAAATAAAACATCTCATAGTTATAACAGTGTGTTTTAATTTTATAACTTATCTTTGGTTGCACAGAAAAACTATACACTTTTATTTCTCTTTTCATGTTATTGATATCACAATTTACATAGTTTCATATTATTTATTTACAAATTATTATACCTATAATTATTCTTAATACTTGCATCTTTTAATTTTATACTGGAGATAAAAGTGATATGTGTACTATCTTTAAAGTATTATAGGATTCCAAATTTAAGTAAATTCTTACCTTTATAGTGAGTTATAAGCTTGTATACATTTTCATCATGCTAGTTAGTATCCTTTCATTTCAACTTGAACTTTTAAAAAATCCTTTTGGTATGGAAGGTCTAGTGGTGATGAACTCCCTTAGCTTTTGTTTGTCTAAGAAACTCTATCTCTCATTTCTGAAGGATAGCTGTGTGAGGTATAGTATTCTTGGGTGCCATTTTTTTTTAAGTACTTTGAATATATAATCCCATTGTCTCCTAACTGCAAAGTTTCTACTGAGAAATATGTATATGTATAATGAGATTCCCTTCTATGTGACAAGTTGTTTTTCTCTGCTACTTTTAGAATGCTTTATTTTTGACTATTGATAATTTAATTATAGTGTGTTTCAGTGAAGATACCTTTATGTTTAATCTATTTGTTGTTCTTTGGGCTGCATAGATCTGAATATTCATTTCCCTCAGCAGATTTGGGAAATTTTCTTTTCTTTTCTTTTCTTTCTTTTTCTTTTTTTCTTTTTTTCTTTTCTTTTTTCTTTTCTTTTCCTTTTTCTTTTCTTTTTTCTTTTCTTTTCTATGTTTTTTTGAGATGGAGTTTTGCTCTTGTTGCCCAGGCTGGAGCACAATGGCATGATCTTGGCTCACCGCAACCTCCATCTCCCAGGTTCAAGCAATTCTCCTGCCTCAACCTCCTGAGTAGCTGGGATTACAGGCATGCACCACCATGCCCGGCTAATTTAGTAATTTTAGTAGAGATGGGGTTTCTCTATGTTGGTCAGGCTGGTCTTGAACTCCTGACCTCCTATGTTTTTGTCCTTTTCTCTGCTTCTGCTCCTGTTATGATGTCCATAGAGCATATATTAGTTTGCTAGATGATGTCCATATGTCTCATTGGCTTTACCTCTTTTTTCACTTTGTTCCTCTGACTGGGTAATTTCAAGTGACCTGTCTTCGAAGTTAGTCTTTTTTTTTTTTCTTCTGCTTGATCAAGTCTTCTGTTCCCTTGGTAATGTCATGTTTCTTTGATTATTTGAGATTATTGTGACTTTGTATTGATGTCTTTGGATTTGAAGAAGTAGGCACCTTTTTAAGATTTTACACAGTGGTTTTGGCAGGAAAGCTCTTCACTAGAAAACTCTCCAAAGATTATAGGTAGGACGGCTGGCAGGAACCATGGGTGGGCTTGCTGCTAGATTTCTTAGGTAGACTGGCCTGGTGACTTGGCCAGCAGGGGGGCAAGCATGGTTCTTGGGTCACCAAGAGCCAGCCCTCACACCTGAACACATGGGTGTGCCTGGAGCCTGGGTCTACTTGAGTAGGCCTGGAGCTTACAGACATAGAATCTGGGACTGTAGGAACTGACCTCATCCTAGGATACTCACTGTGTCTGAGTCCTCAGAGGCCAGGCTGAAGCCATGGGGACCAGCCTGGAGCTTGGTGCTACAGGTATGGACTTTGAGACTGGAACCAGGGTGGCTGGTCTGGCACTGGGGTGAGTCTGGAGCCTGTGCTCGAGAGGCCAGCCTGGAGTATGGGCCCATAGGAGTTGGCCTGGCGTAAGGACTCACTGGATTAGGCCTGGTTCAGGGGTCAAAAGCAAAGTTGAGTGCTCACTTTACTTTTCCCTTACTCTATGTGAAGGGTATCTCTTTCCATGCTGTACAGGTCTGGGGAGGGGTGATCTGGATAATGTGAAACTGTTCTTTCTACCCTCTTCGATGTATCTTTTCTTGTTTCTGCTCTAACCAGGTACTGTAATCTGTCACCTGAATTTCCTAGCTCTTGTAGAGATATTTTTGTGCATGGATAGTCATTCAAATTAAAGTTTCTGTGAGAGAATGAGCATTGGAAACCCCTATTCTATTGTCTTGCTGAGGTCACTCTGCCAATAATATTTCTCTTTTAACCTTGAATTCCAGTGAGCTCTGAGACAAATTTTAATTTCAACTTTTTCAGTTGTGTTTTCCTTATTTGTTTCTTTAGTTTTACCTCTCATTGTTTCATAAAATATGAGACATCCATGGTTTGAATTTCATACTATTATTTTTTCTAGTTTTCTACTAATATTTTTCATGATTATACCTTTTCTAATTTTATTTTATTGCTGTTTAATATTTATGAAATAAGTAGTGTGTAAATATTTTTTTCATAAAACATCTGAATTACATATTTTCATTCCTTATTAAAAATTTCAAATATATATAATTACTTGGATTTGACTTAAAAATTGGATACCTTGTTGTTTAGATATTCCTTGGGCACACTTTTAGTAAGCTGATATTTATGATGTAGTTGAAAGAGTATTTGACAAAGATTTAGAAGATTTCTACTTTTTTATTGTTATGTTTAACCTGAGATTATTGATTTCATGTCTCTAGGACTCATTTTTTTCTCAGAGTAAGGGAAAATATATAACCCCTCTGCTATAAAAATTTATTGTTTTAGATATTTGCTTTTATTTTTAGCAAATTGCCTTTAGTGAATTTCAAAAAATGTAAGCAAAATTAATCACCAACTAAAGAATAAAATGCAAATATCTCCATGTTCAAAATTCATTTTATAATTTGTTGGGAAAGAAAATTCTTAGAGAAGGTCTTGCCAGAAAAAAGAAACACCAAATTTCATTTGGGTATTTGGCTAACATTTTATTTTAATACTTTTTGAGGGATACGTCATAATAGTTGAAATTTCCATGACATCATATGCTACTAGCCATCACTAAAGTTATTAGAAGCTTGAATCCATAGATGTTTCCAGTGGAACTTTTTCTACTAGAATTGTAACCAGACTGAGAATTTAAAGTGAAAGACAGTAATGTGTATAGTCAGAGTCTTAGAAGACTCTATTCTGACTTTTCCTTTCCTCTTCCCCATTTGGAGCTCCCAATGACCTATAAGTAAAGGCTGATTTACAAGATTAAAACAGTATAAGCAGATTTTATTCCAATTTGCCAAAGCGTTTGTGCCAAGTAGATGATAGTAGTCTACCCCTAAAATTTTCAATCTGCTCTTTGAATAAACTATTATATGTTGGTAAATTTTACTGCTTATTTATTGCCATACAATAAACACAAATGACTTTTCTACTTTAGCAGGCCTTAACTTCTACGAGTAATCAGAAACATGACAATAAAAACTAGAAATATTCAGCATTTTTAATTACTCTTCTCATACATTCAAATAACTACTATATTATACAAGTAAACCATTGATAATACCTACTAGGAAGGGCAGGAATATAATTGGAAGTTATGGTGGCTGAAAATGAAGATCTGTCTTATTTTAAGTTATGAGTTTTAAAATCATAATTTGATTCCAAATGTTTGGTTCTTTGCAAATGGCCTGAGACTTCAATGGGGTTGTATATAACATTCATTGTGTGAATGAACACATTATCAAGATAGCCATTGATATTGTTTTCTTGCTTATTCATTAAGAAGTTTCCCACAATAAATACTTCCAAGACCGGTTTTTTTTTTTTTTTTTTTACCCACATAAAATGCACTGGAATGACTTTCTTCTGGGCTAATTATTATATAATATTACATGGGATAGTCTGAATTCCAGGAAAACTGTTAGTTTTTATTATATGAATTTTTCTTCTAGACATCTACAGTGCAAGGGGCATTTTGACTAATAATTGAAGAATGTAGAAATCGAATTGAACTTTAAAGTGCTTGTTTTTTAATGGGCTAATCCTTGACTAGATGCAGCCAGCTTTCTATTTTTCCATAGGCATAAGCTATATGTTTATTTGGACTCCAAACATCTTTCAAAGTATAGGTCTTTCAAAGTTAACACTTGATAACTTCCATGCCAATAAATCACAACCATAAGGTGCACGTTTCCAGATTTCACTCTACATGTGGTTAGACACAAATATAAATGCATTCTAATTTAAAATGCCTGTGTGGAAATGCATTTCTCAATATTGAAAAGGCAAAGATAAGCATCTTTTCCAAAAAAAAATCAAAACCCAAAAAACCTGGCTTTAAACTTACTTAAAATGTATATATGAGCACAGAAAATATTTCTAATACACTTACTTTTTTTTTTCATTTTGAAATCATAGATTAACAGGAGATTGAAAAGAAAATGTACAGGAATGTACTGCGTACACTTCACCCAGTCTTCCTCAATGGTAACATCTTACATGTATATATGTACATGCATGTATCTGTATATGTTAATATGGTTTGGCTGTGTACCCACCCAAATCTCATCTTGGCTTGTAGTTCCCATTAATTCCTACGTGTCATGGGAGGGACCCAGTGGGAGGTAATTGAATCATGGGGAAGGGGGTGTTTCCCATGCTTTTCTCATGATAGTGAATAAGTCTCATGAGATCTGATGGTTTTATGAAGGGGAGTTCCCCTACACAAACGCTCTCTTGCCTGCCACTGTGTAGGACGTGACATTTGCTCCTCTTTCACCTTGTGTCACAGTTGTGAGGCCTCCCCAGCCACGTGGAACTGTAAGTCTATTAAACCTCTTTCCTTTATAAATTCTCCAGTCTCAAGTATGTCTTTATTAGCAGTGTGAGAACAGACTAATATAGTAAATTGTTAGCAGTAGAGTGGTGTGCTGCTGTAAAGATACCTGAAAATGTGGAAATGGCATTGGAAGTAAGTGACAGGTAGAGGCTGGAAGAGTTTGGAGGGCTCAGAAGAAGACAGGCAAATGTGGGAAAGTGTGGAACTTCCTAGAGACTTGTTGAATGACTTTGACCAAAGTGCTGATAGTGATATGGACAATAAGTTCCAGGTTGAGATGGTCTCAGATGGAGAGGAAAAAGTTTTTAGAAACTGGTGTAAAGGTCACTCTTGATATACAAAGAGACTGGTGGCATTTTGCCCCTGCCCTAGAGATCTGCGGAATTTTGAATTTGAGAGAGATGATTTCGGGTATTTGGTGGAAGAAATTTCTAAACAAAGTGTTCAAGAGGAAGCAGAGCATAAAAGTTTGGAAAATTTGCATCCTGGCAATGCAATAGAAAAGAAAAACCCATATTTGAGGAGAACTTCAAGCCTGCTGCAGAAATTTGCAAAGTAACCAGGAGCCCAATGTTAATCACCAAGACAATGGGGAAAATGTCTACAAGGCATGTGAGAATCCTTCAGAGCAGCCCCTCCCATCATAGGCCCAAAGGCCTAGGAAGAAAAAATGGTTTCATGCACTGGGTCCAGTCTCCCCCTGCTCTGTGAAGCCTGGGGACTTGGTGCCCTGCGTCCCAGCCACCCTAGCCATGGCTAAAAGGGACCATGGTACAGCTCAGGCCATGACTTCAGGTTGTACGAGCCCCAAGCCTTGGCAGCTTCCATGTGGTGTTGAGCCTGTGTGTGCACAGAAGTCAAGAATTGAGGTTTGGGAACCCCTTCCTAGATTTTAGAGGATGTAAGGAAATGCCTAGATGTCCAGGCAGAAGTTTCCTGCAGGGGCAGGGCCCTCATGGAGAACCTCTGCTAGGATAGTGTGGAAGGGAAATAGAGTGTGTGAGTCCCCAGTGGAGCACTTCTAGTGGAACCGTGAGAAGAGGGTCACTGTCCTCCAGACACCAGAATAGTAGATCCACCTACAGCTTGTACAGTGTACCTGGAAAAACCACAGACACTCAATGCTAGCCCATGAAAGCAGCCAGGAATGGGGCTATACCCTGTAAAGCCACAGGTGCAGAGCTGCCCAAGACCATGGGAACCTTCCTCTTGCAACGTGACCTGGATGTGAGACATGGAGTCAAAGAAGATCATTTTGGAGCTTTAAGATTTGACTGCCCTGCTGGATTTCAGACTTGTATGGGGCCTGTAGCCCCTTCATCTTGGCCAATTTATCCCATTTGGAACTTATATATTTACTCAATACCTGAACCCCCATTGTATGTGGGAAGTAACTAACATGCTTTTGATTTTACAGGCTCATAGGTAGAAGGGACTTGCCTCGTCTCAGATGATACTTTGGATTGAGAACTTTTACTGTGGAAATGAGTTAAGACATTGGGAGACTGTTGAGAAGGCATGACTGGTTTTGAAATGTGAGGACATGAGATTTGGGAGGGCCAGGGCTGAATGATATGGTTTGGCTGTGTCCTCACCCAAATCTCATCTTGAATTGTAGCTCCCATTAATTCCCACATGTGGTGGGACGGACCTGGTGGGAGGTAATTAAATCACAGGGGCAGGTCTTTCCTGTACTGTTCTTGTGATAGTGAATAAATATCATAAGATCTGATGGTTTTATAAAGGGGAGTTCCCCTAAACAAACTCTCTTTTGCCTGCTGCCATGTAGGATGTAACTTTGCTCCTCCTTCACCTTCCACCATGATTGTGAGGCCTCCTTAGCCATGTGAAACTGTGAGTCAGTTAAACCTCTTTCCTTTAAAAATTATCCAGTTTCGACTATGTCTTTATTAGCAGAGTGAGAACAGACTGATGTATATGTATACATCAATATATCAATATATTATGTTGTATCATAGAATTGCCAATATTCAAATATAATTTTGACCTATAAGCTGGCAATTTCTTCTGAGTAAACATATCATCTCTTATCTATATCAAAGTATGTTTAAATCATATTAGCATGCTAAGTGTATGAACCATTTAGAAAACTGGGAAAGTGTTGAAAGTATAAGTAAAAATTAAAGGAAGTATTGGGAATGATTTGATAACAGCCCAAAAGAGTGAATGATTCAAGAGATCTGACAATAAATATAAAATCGGGCAGAACTTTTATCTGATCATCAGTGTCTGTGAAATTCCAGGTTTTTTTTTTAAAAGGAGGCATTCTTATGTGAGTCTCTATTTTTGAAATTTCTTGTTATTCCTCAATCAGAAGCTACTTATCTGTGCAAGTTCCCTAAAAGAATATTTACTCACTCTTTCTTTTACTTTCCTAAGGTCTACAGAGTATATTCACAAAACTAAACATTTCAACAAACACATTAGATAATAGTTTATTAGTATTGATTACTGTAGGCAGAGAAAAATAGTTCCTTTGCAATATCTTAGAAAAGACAAAGAATCTAAAATATTCAACACAACAGTGCAATTAGCGCCTTACTTGGTCTCCTATGATTTGTAGCTGCTTTAACAGTTAAATCCTCAAAGGTCACATCTGGTTACAGGAAGAAGAGTCTATGTTTCAGAGTATCAGGTTCTCATCAGGGTTTCATTACATGGGATGTAGGCACAGCTCCCCCCAGTGCAAGTAGAGATGTTTGTTCTTTAGAATTTAAAATTGGAAAAGGATATTCCAACTTGGCTGCATCCTAGAATAAAGGAATTATTAAGACAAAACCAGCTAATGGCATCCAGAAAAAAGAATGAACAGACATTGGGAGCACTGAAAGAGATGGGGATTTTGAGGAGTGTCTGTATGTATAGAGTAGGAACACCACAGATTTTCTATTGAAATTAGTCAAATGTTTCCAATTTAATTTACTTTTATGATTTCCAACCCCTCTGCCCCACCCCACCAACCAGATAGGGCTTGAGCTGGATATAGAGATGATTCAGAATTTCAAGTCTTACTAACCCAAAGAATGACTTTAATAACTCTGAAGGCTGGGAAGGATGGGAACTCTGGCTTCCATCTGCTCTAATGACAGTTCAGTGGGCTTGTCCATGGAACATTGATCTCAGTATCTCTGGGGAAGGCTGAGAAACACAGTTTCCTATTTAGAGTTATGTCCATGGCTGGTCATCTGGCGTGGCAGAACCATCCGGCTGCCTGTCCTCTGGGACTCAGCACAACACTGATCTATTCTCACCCATAGTTTATGTTGCTTGCCTGTTCAGCTTGTGCCAACCCAAGCAAGACCTAGTGTTTCTCAGTGACCTTGGTAGCCAAACTGAACAATCACACCAGGCAGGTAAGTTTGCTCTAAATGTCCACTAATATAACAGTTATTTATCTTTTCACTTTTCTTGAGATTTCTAGTGATACTTGGAAAAACTTGAGAAGCAAGAGATTGGTTAGAGAGTAGAGAAAACAAGTGATTTGTAAGTAGCATAAACACTGATAAAACACTGATATTCAGTGCTCAGCCAGGGATTTTTGGTTTTTTTTACATCTTCCCTTTTCCCACCAAAAGCTATTTGAATGCCTGCGTATTTGAGATAGATTATTTTAAAAGAATGCCATTCTGCTCTCCTCGTTTCATTATTCAAGGAAGTCATTACGAGAGAAAATAACGTAATACAAACTTAGTATTTAATTTCACTGGGACAGTCAACATGATAATAATTCTGATGCTAGAGATTTCCTAATAAGAACATGGTAGATTGGTTTTAGACTTGACAATTAAAGATGAGTTTAGAAAACAGACTAGCAGTGATTGACCACAAGCAGTGATTATGGCTATTGTGGAATGACCTTGAGCTGACCATGAGTCACACAGTATACCAGTTCTGATTAAAGCATATGCTTCTCTTCTTCATGCTCACATTGGAAGATCTCCTTCCCTAACATATGGTGATGTTGATGACCTTCTTTATAAAATTCATGACACTCTTTTGGTTTGTCTCTTCTATGTTATGGCTCCTTTTCATTATTCAGCTGTTCCTTCTCTGCTGGACCCTCTGGTATACAGGCTTCATTCAGGTGCTTATCTCACTCTGATTTTGGCAGTCTCCCTGAGACATTTCAGATTCAAATTATTTTCATAATTAATATGAATCTTGACCAATCTTGCTAGCTCTAAATCTGCATCTCTAGAGGATCTCTATTTTTTTCTTTTCTTTCCTAGTGACTTGTCCCAGACCTTAATAATTTTGACTAGGAGTCTTAGACTGACCCACACATAAAACATTCTTATTCTCTCTATGGCCATCTGTCTTGGAGATAAGGAGAAGAAGGCAGGTAGCAAACTCTGAATGAGAACTCTATACAAATAATGTTGATTATTTCTTTTTTCCAGGAGATAAAGAAGTGAACTCTGAAGGATTTGATTTATAATACGTTATTTTTTTAACACATGAATTAGAGTTAATTGATTAATAAGACCTAGGTAAAAGATTTGTTGAACTTTGTCTTCCAGAGTTGTATAAAGCAAATAACCAACTTTTGCAAGTAGAATTTTAGGGAAAGGAGACAATCAATGATTCTGATATTAGCTGCCTTGGGGTAATGATGAGAAACATGCCTCAAAAAAAAGTCACCTACGTTGCATTTACTATAAGCATATACATCCTGAGTATTAGAAAGATGACTGAGAATTCTTCCCAAAGACTGGGAGTGAAAGAACAGGGTACTGGTAATTGATGTGTTTTAAAAATGCATCCAGTTCCTGTAAATTCTAATATATTTCTACATATAGATGTGTTACCTTGCTGAAATATGGGATCATTCCCCTCAAAAGCTTTGGCTTTCCTTGGAATATAAATAACAGAAAAAATTTAATCAGTGCTCTCTACAATTGTCCTTTCCCATTTTTCTATCATTTTGTGGGGCACCTTCTCTTCACTTGTCAGTTACATATTCTAAATAGCAGCAATTTTGTCTCTCTGTTGTTTCTTCACTACTCTGTATACTCATTTGTCTTTGGGTTTTTGCTCCAATTATTTTCTCACTTGGAATACCCTTCTTCCCACTTTGAAAGCATAGATAAAGATCTACCTCTACTCAAAACTTTTCAATAAAAAAATTTCACTCCTTTATATTTTCATAATATGTTGTTTTTAATCATTGTTATATCACAAATTATGATACTCCTTATGTTAACATTTTTGTTTCTGAATCTTATTATAGTAATATTCCCTGTCATGCAGTCACTCAACAAATGTTTCTAAATAAAATTGAACTCATTTAAGTTATATTAAGCTAGATCTCATCATTAGGTCTTGGTGAGTGAACCATCATCAAAATCATAATCTTTATATTAACTACTATAGAATTAAAGCCCAAGATTTTAAAATGGAATATCAAGATCAACTTTCTTGGGTGGCTTCTATCAGGAATTATTTAAGTCATAAATTTTATTAAGTTGAGATCTATGCTAAGGATGTTAATACTGTGCTGGTTGAATAAGAAATGATCTATACTCTCCAGGAGCTCTGTAAGGAAATAGACACGTAAGTAAGACATTAAAATTAAAGGTGATATGGATAATGTGAACAGGGTCAAAGGACTCAGGACCAACTATGCGTGGGGGATCAGGAAAGACTTCAGAGAGCTTTTGAAAGGTCAGTAGGAGCTTTCCAGTTTGAGACAGATCATAGAGTATTAATATAATCTCAAATTTCAATTTAAAATTTGTCTAATTATGGAACTGCTGTGCTGGTGATCATTCTAGGGATTTATTTGAATGAATTTTTAATGTATGTGTGTGTGAGAGAAAGTGTGTATGTGTGTCTGTGTGCGCATGCACGCATGTGTGAAGCTCAAAAGGAAGGGAATCTCGAGTACTGTGAGGAAGTGCCAAATATAGAGATGAGGGGAAATGGTAATCTGTCTCATCTTAAACTTCTGCACTAATTTAAAGTCTGGAGGGAGAAGAGTTAACCAGAACCTTCATTTCCTTATATGTGGGGAAAAAAATAGAACCAGAATCTAGAGGCATGGTGTTCATGAGGGAAGTTTTGAGATTCTAGGAATAAATCTGTTAACTTAAAGATGAGATTACAAGGCATAAACAGAGTGGAGAAGAGAATCATTTTCTCCTAACCCCTGAACCATTAACTTCATTTCACACTAAAATATATTCCTGGCATCATGGTGACATTTACTGACTGCTAACTGAGGGTGGAAAGTGACTTTACCTAGAACATGAATGGGAGGGGGCGTAACCCTAACTCTGAGCACCTATGAGAGTGAGAATGCCAAGAAAGATTTAGGTTAGTCTTGGAGGGAACTGGAGAGTGCCTCTGATAAGCCACTGATATTAAACCATTTCTGTACTTTTAGCATCATTTGTACCCCAAACATGAAGAGACCCAGAAAAATTCTGATTGTCACACAAGGTGCTTGAGAGGGAGAAGAGAGTGAAAAGAGTATCTTCTAGAAATTTCCATCTGAGGTAATCTTTTACTTCCTCAGAGTGTGAATGAAGTCATGCTGTACACCTAGAAATACTGCAATCTATATGCATTAGAAATGTCTTAGTAGGAACAGAAGATGTTTTTTCTATGAGTTCTCCAGAATAGCAGGAGGTTTTAGGAGACTGGTCTTCTGAACTGGGAAGCGAGACAATTACTGATTGTGTGGCTTTGGGCAAATTGCTTAAATTCTGGGTCTAAGTTTCGTCATTTGTAAAATAGAATACTGAACTTGCAGAGTTATTGTGAAGATCAGGTATATTTAAAGTACCTGACAAAGTAGGCACTGGTTATATGACAGTGTTCAATCAATAGATAATTGTGCTATTACCCTTAATATGTATTATTTAAATTTGCGTTTTAGCCGTCTCCTTTGTCATTCAATTCAGTGAGTGCTGGAGTTATATTCCATAGGATAGATTTAAGCTATGGAAAATTTTATCTTTTTAATAGATATGGATTTAAATAAGTTATTTCTTATTGATAGTATGTATCTCATTAGGAATAACATTTTTGTAGCATTGTGCTTTACACATAGCACTTTTAGCTTCATATGGCATAATCTTTGATAAACGGCATTTTACTTTATGTGCTAACTATAAGCGTATCTTGCTGAGAAATTCTACACTTTTTTTTTTGTTGTTTTTTCCTGCTCCCTGTACTTTTTTTTTTTTTTTGCCTAATACGAACTTCTTCGGATAAGGGGTCTGAATGCAATTTGGCTATTATTGCAATTTGACTATTACTGCAGTAACAGATATTAGAGTGTCACAGATGTGTTGCTACTAATGAATTCTGATTTATGTCAAAATCAGAGCACTCCAGGAAAAGAATGATGGCTCAATTTATGTCTATAATGATAGAAATCAAGTAGTGTTTCCTACTTGCTAGTGTATGTGTGTAACCATTGATTCAATATGGAAAATCTTAGACTTGTAAAATTAAGAAGACATAGCTTGTTTTGAATATCCTGATAAACTCAACAAATTCCTTTCCTTTAAAAACCTCTACATGAATAAGTGAGTGAGATCTTACAGTCTTAAGTATGTCCATTCAAAATTTCCTCTAGGTAGCGATACTAAGGATATTAATATTGGTTTCCATCCAGTGAGAAGATTAAAATTGATAAAATCATTATAAAGGCATATGTTTTACAGAGACCATAAAATTAAAGTTGATGTGGAGTTTGAGTCAAAGGAAAAAAATGCACTTGTGATGCAAGCATGAAAGTTGGTCAAAAATAAGGAAAAAAGTATTGCCCTTACAACTTTTGTGAAAAATATACATTTCCAAATAATATATGGAGCTGTTGATGTCAGGTGCCTTTTGTATGTCTTCTCCAGTGTTCTATTTTACAGAGCTCACAAGTTATCTTAACTTTAATAAATTATACTTGAAAGATCAAGTATGAAAAAGAACTGAGTCAACAAAATATAGCAATAGTATTGCTTCCCGTATCTTGGCAATGAGATAAGTCCTGAAGTGACTGCCTGTGAGAATGTATTGTTTTTTGTTTGTTTGTTTAAAAAAAAAACATACAGATGGTCTTACCATATTCAGAAATGTTGGTAGCATTAAGTTTTAGTTTTAGACACTCATTGCTGAGAATAATTATCCCTTTGGGTAAATATTTTCTATCCTTAAATAGTTGATCTTCATTTCAAATCCAGGTAAACTAACATACCTATTGGATTTGATTCAGATCTATAATTCGTTTCTGTCCTTCCCATCCATAAGAGTGATTAGATTAAATTAATATTGTTCCCCATCCCAAACAGCATTAGGGCACTGATTTGTAAATATCATCAGAGTGAGATTTTATGATTTGCAAGAAATGTCGAAATAGGATTTTCAAAGACCCCTAGTGTCAGGTAGGACAAGAGCAAGACAAAATTATTGTTGAAAATTTGTTTCTACCTTGTGTTATGTCGTATACCAAAATAATTCATAAAAAGTTGAAAATGATGTTTGGTTATCCTGAACTGATGGCATGATGCAGAATTTACTTCCTGATTCCTCAAAATAATTTTTAAATATTTTACTTTAAAAAAAAGTTTGACTTACAGAAAAGTTGCAACAACAGTATATAATTCCTGTACATCATTCAGTTTTTCCTAATGTAACATCTTGAATAGTCTGATGATCAAAATTAAGAAATTAACATTGGCGTACTATTACTGACTAAAACTACAGACTTTATTCAGATTTTGTCAGTTTTCTTAAAACATTATGATTCTTTTTCCTTTCTTCTAGTATCCAATTCAGGATTACATCCATGGCAGGTCACATAGGCAGGTGACTTTCTTGGTCCCCTGCAATATATGACAGTTTCTCAGCCTTTTCTTGCTTTGTGTGACTTTGACACTTTTGAAAAGTACTGGTCAGCTCTTTAGTAGAATAACCCTTGATTTATATTGTCTGATTTCTTTCTCATAATTAAGGTTATGCATGTTTCACAAGGATACCACAGAAATGATGCACCCTTCTCATTTATAACATCAGGAGATACGTGATATTGATATATCTTATCAGAGTGCTCTTAGGGTGGTGTCTGCTGGATTTTCCACTATAGAGTTATTGCTTTCCTCTTTGTAATAAATAGGTATCCCAGGGGAGATTATTGGAGGCTATGTAAATATTCTATTTCTCCTCAAACTTTATGCACAAATTTTAGCATCTATTGGTGGATCGGGTTTGCGACAGTTATTATTGTGATTGTCTAATGGTGATTTTTCTATTTCCTGCATTCTTTCTCTGCTTATAACTTGAAGTTATTTTTATAAAAAGAACTTCCCCTTCTTCCTTATTTATTTTTAATTCACCTAAGTGTGAGCTCATAAATATTAATTTCCTTGTATAAGCTATAAAGCAATACCATCAATATTCATTTTGTTACTCATTTTGTCCTCACTTTGGCCATGTGGAACTCTTTCACACTAGTGCTTGTGCCCTCCAACATGCTTCATCGTTTTTGAGCACTTCCTTACATTGTGACACCACAAAATGCTCCAAACCAGGAGCTTTGGCTTCCCTTGGCCACACTGAAAGAAGAAAAGTTGCCTTGGTCCACACACAGAATAAACTAAAGATAGCTGAAGAGCTTAAAAAAAAAAAAAAAAAAAAAAAAAAAAAAAAAAAAAAAAAAAAAAAAGAAATGCAAAAAAACTCAATGGTTTAAGAAAGTTTACAAATTTGTGTTGGGCCATATTCAAAGCTGCCCTGGGCCATGTCTGGCCTGCTGACCACAGGCTGGACAAGTTTGCTCTAAATTCATTTTAATTTTCTCTATCTCAGACCTCTCAAAACCACTTTACCAAGAAGCCATGGTTTCTTTTGTTGAAAAATAGCATTTAGAAACTAAGTTCTGGGTCTAGGTGTGCTCACTGCTACTGGGTGCCATTACTTCTTGACCCTTTCAATAAACAGAGCTAGAAAATATGTGTATAATGACTTGTACATATACATACATATATTTTATTTCTGTATTTATCTGCATACATATATTTAAAAATGAGTTCATACTGATACTTTGAATTCCAGTTTATTACAGTAAGTTTCAGGATTGCCTTTTCTTCATTATTTGTAACTTCTTTCTCTAACATTGAGAAATCTGGCTCTTCTTTTTTATGTTATATTTACCTATTTGATCAACCTTAGTACACACATAAATTAGTTCCAGATTGCCTGACCCATTAATGTGTAATAAACAATTTTTCTAACTAGATTATAGTGTTTGAGTAGAGTACTTTTTATCATTAGCCTCATAATATTCAGCCAAAATACTTTTTTCCAAAGTAACTTAGGTTAATTTTTCCTTTCAAATTCCTTATGATTGTGTTATTCATTTGTAATATAGTTGGCTTATTCATGTAGCTTGTTTTCATTTTGGGGTTCCCCTGCATTCGAATTGACTTTTAAAAATTTATATACTAATTCTTTGTGATATGTACAAGGCTTTGAAAGGGTTTGAAAAATGTATAGAGCCATTTATCCACCATTATAGTCATAAGTTTTGTTATCTTCAAAATGCCCTCATGCTCCCTCATTGTAAAATATTCTTTCTACTAACTTGTATCCTTGACACTGATTTTTACTCTTATAATTTTGCCCTTTATGACATCATATAAATGAAATAATACAATATGTACACTTTCAGGTATGTCTTCTTTCACTTAGTAAAACATATTTAAGATTCATATATGTGTGAGTCAATAGTTTGTTTCTCTTTATTGTTGAGTGGTGTCCTATGTATGAATGTACCATGATTTGATTATCAATTCATGTGAAGAACATCTGGGTTGTTTCTGGAATTTGGCAATTACGAATAAATTTTCTGTGAAGATTCACAGATAGGGATTTTGTGAACATTAGTTTTTGTTTGTTGGGGGGAAAATATCTAGCAGTGTTATCATTGGATCATATGGTAAGTACATGTTTAACTTAAGAAACTGCCAAACTGTTTCCCAGAAGATTGATATCACTTTGCATTTCCACACGTAATATATGTTCTATGCCTTCACTAGTACTTAGTAGCATCATCATCCTCATTACAGACAAGGGACTGGAAATTATATTTATTAAAAATCTTGCCCGAGATCACAAATACAGTGTCAGGACTGAAACTGAACTCAAGCCCAGTGGGTTCTAAATTCAGTTATTTTTCCACTTCATCTTTTCATAAGAACAATTCTTGTTCACTTTTATTTATAGACATCAGGTTCTTTAAGTTTATTTTCCAAAGAATATTTGTTTTTGTTATTTCAGCCAATCATTGTGAATGACTCTTGAGAGGTAGGTAGGATTGTTATTAATAATTGTTTTTCCGTATGAGAAAGATGAGTTCTGAAGGAGTCAGTCAAGAAATATTCTATGCGTTTTAGTGACTGGGCTAGAACTAACAGTGGCCATTTTCTTCTAGGGCACAAACCACATAGAAGACAAAATATTCTGGCTTTTTATAAACAAAATAAAAATGTTAGATGCTTTTTCTTCTTCTTGGAAAAGGTAGCTATCTTTTCCTCTGAAAAATAGAAAGTCCATAAAAATGAATATCTCTGAAGTATTAATAGAAGTAGTGGGGGTGCAGAGGGTTGGGAAAATACAATGAGAGTCAACAATAATCTAAGAATCTTATGTGCACATTCTTAGAGCTCCTGCTCTAGGAACTTTAGACAAAACTGGAAGAAGTTCAAATGGTTTGGCCTGCCTCCCCCCACCTCTTTTTTAAAATTCCTTTTTCTGGGATACTCTGGCCAAAGACTAACAAGCAGTGAAATGGCAAAAGGCAGGCAGCAGGCAGAAAAAGTAGAAGCAAATGGCTGGGGTAAAACACAAACTGTATGATTAGGCTCTGAATAATCAGGAATTGGATTGGAGCTTGTTATACATATTTCATGGTCATAATTTGATATTTGCAACAAAAAGAGAAAGAATCATCTTTATAAAAGCCAAAAAACAAAAAACAAAAGCTAGGTTGACTTGGGGATGTCTCTCTCTCTTTCTCACTCAAAATATTAACAATTTACCTTGCTGATCCTCTCCATGTGATCTAGTTAGTTGCACTTAGCACATTGGAGGGAAATAAAGAGTGATTCACATTATCATTTTAATGGTGCATGGATTCTTTCATTATGTAGTTGGTTCACATACATCAACATTTTAAATTTTGGACATTCTAAAATACATTTGGCAAACTGTTAAGGAGAAAACCGTCTGTGAGCCTGTAGGAACTAAAACCTGGTACATGTCTGAACAAATGCAGAAGCCCCATTTTTTCTGTTCAGTTTTATAAGTTATGTAGCTTTGTGTGACCTTTTTAAAAGTATTCAAGTGGTTTTGAAATATCATTAAAAAATGATCAGTGGTAATTGTCTTAACAATAGTGGTCACATGAAAAAAAGATATTGTTAAGTGGAACTCTTTCTTAACCCCGATGTGATTTTTAAAGGCCCTTTGAAAAAAAGCAAGACACTTGAAAGTTACTTATTAAAGACCAAATGAAAACACAACTTGCAAAGAGGCTTTTAATTTCATAATGATTCAGGTTTTCGAGCATAAAATAAGACCTAAGACCAGCTCTTAATTATTTATAGATTGATTCTGCAGTTTCTGTGTAATTCAGTCTCCTTCCTTTGGCTAGGAGGGCAGGAATAGGTGGAGAAACTGAAATAAATCAGCTTTCTTATATTTTATCATCAGCAGTAAGAAGTCTGGTGTGATATAAAGTTTTGGAATTATCTATACCATTTGACCTGTTACTATGGATAATTAAAAACACACCATGATTGAAAAGGGGGGTAAAAACCCTAATGTATTAAATAACAACTGTGCCAGATATTATGTGAGGCCCTTTACATATATATTACATCCTTAGTCTCCAAAGCACTCCTGTATATTATTTATGATTATCTTCTTTTGCATAGGTTGAAACTAATGGTCAGATAGTTGAAATCACTTACCAAGTCAGATGGGTAGCAAGTAGGAAGGCTAAGATTCAAATGGGTCTGGCTCTCCTTACAATCCATACTCTTTCCATGGAATTGGTTACTTGTACCATGACTGTTCTGTGATGTAATCTATAAAAATTAAAATGATTAAATGATTTTGCAGAGAAAAGGTAAGAGTTGGGTCTAGGCTAATTTGGATTCTACACAGTGAGAAGCAATGGCTACCTTCTTTAAGGATTCTTATATTAAGATGCATCAGAAAATGCATTCCATACCAAAAACCTTGCTGTTTTACAATTTGTATGGAAAAACTACGGAAATTCTATGGTATTGCAAGTCAGTACACATTTTCTGTACAACAATCTGGAAAAAAATGTTTATACCCCTTAGACCCAGTAAATGTAGGTGGTAATTTTTAAGGATCGTCAAAAATTAAAGTACAAGGATATTCATTTCAGTACTATTTATAATAGTGTAAAATTGTAAACCATGCAAATGCTCCGTAGTTAAAAAAGTAAAGAAATTATAAAATCACACATATTTTGATGTATTATGCAGTCATTAAAAATAAGTTTCAAAGAGTATTTAGTAACAAGGACAAAATTCTAACAATGTGATGTTTAGATGCCCTATAAATATGTATTGAATAAATAAATAAAATACTGAATTCAAAATAATGTATAAAGAATTAACATTTTCCATATAAGAGATCATGAAGAAATATTATGTTTTCCTTTTCCTAAAGGTAAACTTTTTTTGAAGTAGAGCATATACAGTGTACAAATCATTAATGATTCTGAATTCTTACAGCTAAATGAATTTTTACAAAGGGAACACCCTATGTGACCACTACATATTTAAGAAACGGAACTCTATCTGCAGCCCCAGAAGCCACCTATTCCTCACCCTGTCATTATTCCTCACTCCCAAATGTAGCCATGGTGTGACTTCTAACATTCTAGATTATGGCTATGATACTCTATATTATTGTTAGATTTTTCTAAACCACTGGATTATGCTGGTATTTGAATTTTATATAAATGATTCATTTATTAGGTATTCTTTTATGTCTAGCCAATTTTGCTCAAATTGTGTCTATGAAATTCATACATATATAGCAGTATTTTGTTAATTATTGAAGCTGCTTTACTATTATCTTGTATAGTTTTCTATAGATACTCTTGATAGATATTTATCTATTTCTTGTTTTTGGCAAATAGGCAATTAACGCTGTACTACATGCCTTTTTAGTGAACATATATATGCATTTCTAACATACCTGTGAATGAGCCTGTTGGGTTATGTGATGTGCATATATCTGACTTTAGTAGATGCTACCAGTTTTCCAAAGTAGTTGTACCCGTAGACGGTGCCATCTGCAGAGTTTGAGAGCTCCACTTGTTTCACATCTTCATCATCACTTTGAATTATCATGGTTTTCTAATTCCAGCCATTCAAAGGGTGTATAGTGGTATTTTATAATAACAAAGTTGTTTTCATGTTTCTTGGTCATCTTGATCTTTTGATTTGTGAAGTGTCTGTTGAAATTGCTTGCCTATTTTTCTATTTTTTTTTCTCTTTTTTATTTTCATATAAGAGTTACTTATACATCCTGAATTGAGTTCCTTTGTTAGGTATGTGTATTTCAGATTTCTTCTAGAGTATAGCTTGCATTTTTATTCTTTTAATGACATTTTTGATACAAAGATGTTCTTAATTTTGATGCAGTTTAATTTATCCATCTTTTCCAACTGTAACTTGGGCTTTTTGTATCCTATGTAGAAAGAAACATTAAACTGTATTACCTTATAGAGGCTTTCTTGTTTATCTTTCACAGTAGGTATATACATCAAGGTTCATATTTTATACATTTTCACTTTTGACCTAGTACCAATAATTGAAAGATCATCCCTTTTTGCTATACTGTTGTATATAAACTATATGATCTTTTCCATTAATCAAGTAATTGTATGTGTATGGGATGTTTATAGACTTGTTCTGATATCTGTATTTTCTTTTACTAGTCCACACATATGTTCTTACTGAATGTCTATAATCAATCTTGCTCACAGGAAGTATCAAGCTTTTATATTTGTTCTTCTACATTGCCTTATCATTTATGGTCCTTTATATTTCTACCAAAACATTATATCACAAACTGATTTTAGGCCTTCTAAAAAATTCTTTCATCAATGTTTTGTGGAATAATTAATATGTATTAGGTAGGTTTTGGTGCAATTTTAATTTATAGCATTTTAAAACTTCCATTTTTAAACTGATATTTCCAGTATATTAAACATAGATTTTGTGTATCCTATATTCAGCTCCTTTGCTGAATTGCTGATTTTTAAAGTAATTTTAAAATTAATACTGAGACTGATTAATATTGATAATCAATAATTAATGACTTATGAACAATTGATAGTTTACTGCTAAATAAATTTAAATTAGTTTTTTTATTTTTATATATAACCATGTTTTAAATGAATAATAGCAGTTTTATGATATTTTCCCCAATTTTATATGTTTATATGTTTTTACCTTATTACCATGATTAGAAAGTATGGAATACATTGCTGTTAACTCTATCACCATGCTGTACTTATTCATCCTGTCTAACTGAGACTTTGTACCTTTTGGCCAACACCCCTTAGTCTCTGGCAATTACAATTCTATTCTGTAAATCTGTGAGTTCAGCTTTTTTCAGAGCTCACATATAAGTAAGGATCATGCAGTATTTCTTCCTGTGGTTGACTCAGTTCACTTAGTGTTATGTTTTTGAGTTTCATCCATATTATTGCAAATGACAGGATATTCTTTTTTAAAAGCTGAATAATTCTATTGCATACATAAATACCACATTTTCTTCATCTGTTGGACATAGGTTGATTCTATATCTTGGCTATAGCGATAATGCAGCAATAAACATGGTAGTTCACGTATCTTTTCACGATACTAATTTTAATTCCTTTGTATATACATTCAGAAGTGTGGTAGTCCTATTTTAATTTTTTATTATACTTTAAGTTCTGGAGTAGATGTGCAGAATGTGCACGTTTGTTACATAGGTATACATGTGCCATGGTGGTTTGCTGCACACATCAACCCATCATCTACATTAGGTATTTCTCCTAATGCTATTCCTCCCCTACCCTGCAAACCCCTGACAGGCCCTGGTGTGTGATGTTCCCCTTCCTGTGTCCATGTGTTCTTATTGTTCAACTCCCACTTATGAGTGAGAACATGTGGTATTTGGTTTTCTGTTCTTGTGTTAGTTACTGAAAATGATGGTTTCCAGATCCATCCATGTCCCTGCAAAGGACATTAACTCATCCTTTTTTATGACTGCATAGTATTCCATGGTGTATATGTGCCACATTTTCTGAATCCAGTCTCTCATTGATGGGCATTTGGGTTGGTTCTAAGTCTTCGCTATTGGGTACATGCTGCAATAAACATACATGTGCATGTGTCCTTATAGTAGAATGATTTATAAACCTTTGGGTATATACCCAGTAATGGGATTGCTGGGTCAAATGGTATTTCTGGTTCTAGATCCTTGAGGAATTGCTACGCTGTCTTCCACAATGGTTCAACTAATTTATACTCCTACCAACAGTGTAAAAGCATTCCAGTTTCTCCACAGTCTCTCCAGCATCTGTTGTTTCCTGACTTTTTAATGATTGCCATTCTGACTGGTGTGAGATAGTACCTGATTATGGTTTTGACTAGTGATAGTGAGCATTTTTTCATGACTGTTGGCTGCATAAATGTCGTCTTTTGAAAAGTTCCTGTTCATATCCTTTGCCCACTTTTTGATGGGGTTGTTTTTTTTCTTGTAAATTTGTTTAAGTTCTTTGTAGATCTGGATATTAGCCCTTTGTCAGATGGATAGATTGCAATAATTTTCTCCCATTCTGTAGTTTGCCTTTTCACTCTGATGATAGTTTATTTTGCTGTGCAGAAGCTGTTTAGTTTAATTAGATCCCATTTGTTAATTTTGGCTTTTGTTGCCATTGCTTTTAGTGTTTTAGTCATGAAGTCTTTGCCCATGCTTATGTCCTGAATGGTATTGCCTAGGTTTTCTTCTAGGGTTTTTATGGTTTTAGGTGTTACATTTAAGTCTTTAACCTATCTTGAGTTAATTTTTGTATAAGGTGTAAGGAAGGGGACCAATTTCAGTTTTCTGCATATGGCTAGCCAGTTTTCCCAACACCATTTATTAAATAGGGAATCCTTTCCCCATTGCTTGTTTTGGTCAGGTTTGTCAAAGATCAGATGCTTGTAGATGTGTGGCGTTATTTCTGAGGTCTCTGTTCTGTTTATGGTCTATATATCTGTTTTGGTACTAGCACCATGCTGTTTTGGTTACTGTAGCTTTGTAGTATGGTTTGAAGTCAGGTAGCATGATGCCTCCAGCTTTGTTCTTTTTGCTTAGGATTGTCTTGGCTATGCAGGCTCATTTTTGGTTCCATATGAAATTTAAAGAAGTTTTTTCTAATTCTGTGAAGAAAATCAATGGTAGTTTGATGGGGATAGCATTGAATCTATAAATTACTTTGGGCAGTATGGCCATTTTCATGATATTGATTCTTCCTATCCATGAGCATGGAATGTTTCTCCATTTGTTTGTGTCCTCTCTTATTTCCTTGAGCAGTAGTTTGTAGTTCTCCTTGAAGAGGTACTTCATATCCCTTGTAAGTTGTATTCCTAGGTATTTTATTATCTTTATAGCAATTGTGAATGGGAGTTCACTCATGATTTGGTTCTGTTTGTCTATTATTGGTGTATAGGAATGCTTGTTATTTTTGCACATTGATTTTGTTTCCTGAGACTTTGCTGAAGTTGCTTATCCACCTAAGGAGATTTTTGGCTGAGACAATGGGGTTTTCTAAATATAGAATCATGTCATCTGCAAACAGAGACAATTTGACTTCCTCTCTTCCTATTTGAATACTCTTTCTTTCTCTTGCCTGATTGCCCTGGCCAGAACTTCCAATACTATGTTGAATAGGAGTGGTGAGAGAGGGCATCTTTGTTTTTGTGACGGTTTTCAAAGGGAATGCTTCCAGTTTTTGCCCATTCAGTATAATATCGGCTGTAAGTTTTTCATAAATAGCTGTTATTATTTTGAGGTACATTGCATCAATACCTAGTTTATTGAGACTTTTTAGCATGAAGCTGTGTTGAATTTTGTTGAAGGCCTTTTCTACATCTATTGAGATAATTGTGTGATTTTTGTCATTGGTTCTGTTTGTGATGGATTACATTTATTGATTTGCATATGTTGAACCAGACTTACATCCCAGGGATGAAGCCGACTGAAATGTGGATAAGCTTTTTGATGTGCTGCTGAATTTGGTTTGCCAGTATTTTATTGAGAATGTTTGCATTGATGTTAATCAGGAATATTGGCCTGATATTTTGTTGTTGTTGTCTCTGCCAGGTTTTGGTATCAGGATGATGCTGGCCTCATAAAATGACTTGGGGGGGATTCCCTCTTTTTCTTTTGTTTGAAATAGTTTCAGAAAAAATGGTACCAACTCCTCTTTGTACCTCTGGTAGAATTTGGCTGTGAATCCTTCTTGTCCTGTGCTTTTTTTGGTTAGTAGGCTATTAATTACTGCCTCAATTTCAGAACTTGTTATTGTACTATTCTATTCAGGGATTCCACTTCTTCCTGGTTTAGACTTGGGAGAATGTATGTGTCCAGGAATTCATCCATTTCTTCTAGATTTTCTAGTTTATTTGTGTAGAGGTGTTTATATTATTCTTTGATGGTACTTTGTATTTCTGTGGGATCAGTAGTGATAGCCCCTTTATCATTTTTTATTGCATTTATTTGATTCTTCTCTCTTTATTAGTCTAGATAGTGGTCTATCTATTTTGTTGATCTTTTCAAAAAACCAGCTCCTGGATTCATTGATTTTTTTATTTTTGAAGGGATTTTTTATGTCTATATCTCCTTCAGTTCTGCTCTGATCTTAGTTATTTCTTGTTTTCTGCTAACTTTTTAATTTGTTTGCTCTTGCTTCTCTAGTTCTTTTAATTGTGATGTTACAGTATTGATTATAGGATCTTTCCTGCTTTCTCTTGTGGGCATTTAGTGCTATAAATTTTCCACTAAACACTGCTTTAGCTTTGTCCCAGAGATTCTGGTACGTTGTGTCTTTGTTCTCATTGGTTTCAAAGAACTTATTTATTTTTGCCTTAATTTTGTTATTTACCCAGTAGTCATTCAGGAGCAGGTTGTTCAGTTTCCATGTAGTTGTGAGGTTTTGCATGAGTGTCTTAATCCTGAGTTCTAATTTGATGGCACTGTGGTCTGAGAGACTGTTAGGATTTCCATCCTTTTGCATTTTCTAAGGAGTGTTTTACTTCTAATTATGTGGTCAATTTTAGAATAAGTGCGATGTGGTGCTAAGAAGAATGTATATTCTGTTGATTTGGGGTGGAGAGTCGTGTAGATGTCTATTAGGTCTGCTTGGTTCAGAGCTGAATTCATGTCCTGAATACCCTTGTTAATTTTCTGTCTTGCTGATCTGCCTAATATTGAAAGTGGTATGTTAAAGTCTCCTACTATTATTGTGTGGGAGTCTAAGTCTCCTTGTAGGTCTCTTAAGAACTTGCTTTATGAATCTTTGTGCTCCTGTATTGGGTGCATGTATATTTAGGATAGTTAGTTCTTCTTCTTGCATCAATCCCTTTACCATTATGTAATGCCCTTCTTTGTCTCCTTTGATCTTTGTTGATTTAAAGTCTATTTCATCAGAGACTAAGATTGCAACCCCTGCTTTTTATTTTTGGCTTTCCATTTTCTTGGAAAATATTCCTCCATCCCTTTATTTTGAGCCTACGTGTGTCTTTGCATGTTAGATGGGTCTCCTGAATACAGCACATTGACGCCTCTTGACTCTGTATCCAATTTGCCACTCCGTGTCTTTTAATTGGGGCATTTAGCCCATTTACATTTAAGTTTAATATTGTCATGTGTGAATTTGATCCTGTCATTATGATGATAGCTGGTTATTTTACCCATTAGTTGATGCAGTTTCTTCAGAGTGTCAATGGTCTTTATGATTTGTTACAGTTTTGCAGTGGCTGGTACCGGTTGTTCCTTTCCATGTTCAGTGCTTCCTTCAGGAGCTCCTGTAATGCAGGTCTGGTGGTGACAAAATCTCTCAGCATTTGCTTGTCTGTAAAAGATTTTATTTCTCCTTTGCTTATGAAGCTTAGTTGGGCTGGATATAAAATTTTGGTTTGAAAATTCTTTAAGAATGTTGAATATTGGCCCCCACTCTCTTCTGGCTTGTAGGCTTTCTGCAGAGAGATCTGCTGTTAGTCTGATGGGCTTCCCTTTGTGGATAACCCAACCTTTCTCTCTGTCTGCCCTTAATATTTTTTCCTTTATTTCAACCTTGGTGAATCTGATGATTATGTATCTTGGGGTTGCTCTTCTTGAGGAGTATCTTTGTGGTGTTCTCTGTATCTTCTGAATTTGAATGTTGGTCTGCCTTGCTAGGTTGGAGAAATTCTCCTGGATAATATCCTGAAGAGTGTTTTCCAACTTGGTTCCATTCTCCCCATCACTTTCAGGTACACCAATCAAACACAGGTTTGGTCTTTTTACGTAGTCTTTTCCTTGGAGGCTTTGTTTGTTTCTTTTCATTCTTTTTTTCCCTCTAATTTAGTCTTCACACTTTATTTCTTTAAGTTGATCTCCAATCTCTGATATTCTTTCTATCCTATCTATCAATAGCTTGATAGATTCAGCTGTTGATATTTGTGTATGCTTCACGAAGTTCTCATGTTGTGTTTTTCAGCTCCATCAGGTCGTTTATGTTCTTCTCTAAACTGGTTATTCTAGTTAGCAATTCCTCTAACCTTTTTTCAAGGTTCTTAGTTTCCTTGCATTGGGTTAGAACATGCTTTTTTAGCTCGGATGAGTTTGTTATTATCCACCTTCTGAAGCCTACTTCTATCAGTTCATCAGTCTCATTGTCCATCCAGTTTTGTTCCCTTGCTTACAAGGAGTTGTGATCCTTTGGAGAAGAAGAGGCATTCTGGTTTTTGGAATTTTCAGCCTTTTTCCACTGGTTTTTCCCCATCTTCGTGGATTTATCTACCTTTGATGTTGGTGACCTTCCGATGGGGTTTTTGTGTCTGGATGTCTTTTTTGTTGATGTTGCTATTCCTTTCTGTTTGTTCATTTTCCTTCTAACAGGCCCCTCTGCTGCAGGTCTGCAAGAGTTTACTGGAGGTCCGCTCCAGACCCTGTTTGCCTGGGTATCACCAGTGGAGGCTGCATAACAGCAAAGATTGCTGCCTGTTGCTTCCTCTGGAAGCTTTGTCCCAGAGGGGCACCCGCCAGGTGTCAGCCAGAGCTCTCCTGTATGAGGTGTCTCCCAGTCAAGAGACATGGGGGTCAGAGACCTACTCGAGGAGGCAGTCTGACCATTAGCAGAGTTCGAACGCTGTGCTGAGAGATCTACTGCTCTCTTCAGATCTGTCAAGCAGGGATGTGTAAGTCTGCTAAAGCTGCACCCACAGCCACCCCTTCCTCCAGGTGCTCTGTCCCAGAGAGATGGAGATTTTATCTATAAGCCCCTGACTGGGGCTGCTGCCTGTTTTTCAGAGATGGCCTGCACAGATAGGAGGAATCTAGAAAGGCAGTCTGACTACAGCAGCTTTGCTGAGCTGCAGAGGGCTCCGCCCGGTTGGAACTTCCTGGCAGCTTTGTTTAAACTGTGAGGGGAAAAACTGCCTACTGAAGCCTCAGTGATGGTGGATGCCCCATCCCCACCAAGCTTGAGCATCCCAGGTTGACTTCAGACCACTGTGCTGGCAGCGAGAATTTCAAGCCAGTGGATCTTAACTTGCTGGGCTCCATGTGGGTAGGATCCGCTGAGCTAGATCACTTGCTCCCTGGCTTCAGCCCCCTTTCCAGGGGAGTGAACAGGTCTGTCTTGCTGGTGTTCCAGGCACCCCTGGGGTATGAGAAAAAGAAAAACTCCTGCAACTAGCTCAGTGTCTGCCCAAATGGCAGCCCAGTTTTGTGCTTGAAACCCAGGGTCTTGGTGGCATAGGCACCAGAGGGAATCTCCTGGTCTGTGAATTGCAAAGACTGTGGGAAAAGCATAGAATCTGGGCTGTAGTGCACTGTTCCTCACAGCAGAATCCCTCACGGCTTCCCTTGGCTAGGGGAGGGATTTCCCTGACCCCTTGCGCTTACTGAGTGAGGCGATGCCCCACCCTGCTTTGGCTCACCCTCTGTGGGCTGTTCCCACTGTCTAACCAGTCCTAATGAGATGAGACAGGTACCTCAGTTGGAAATGCAGTAATAAATTGCCTTTTGTGTTGATCTTGTTGGGAGCTGCAGACCAGAGCTGTTCCTGTTCAGCCATCTTGCGAGCCTCCAAAAACCTTATTTTAATTTTTTGAGGAACTTTCATACTATTTTCCTTAATAGCTGTATCAGTTTACTTTCTTATCAACAGTGTACAAGGTTTCCCTTTACTCCACATCTTTGCCACCACTTATATTTTATATTTTTGATAACAGCTATTCTAACAAGTGTGAGGTGACATCTCATTTTGGTTTTGATTTGAATTTCCCCAATGATTAGTGATGCTAAGTATTTTTTTACATGGCTATTGGCCGTTTGCATGACTTTTGAAAAATGTCTATTCAAGTCCTTTGCCCATTTTTAGATCAGGTTACCTGTTTGTTTGCTATTGAGTTGTTTGAATGCTTTATATATTTTGTATATTAACCTCTTATGATATGGAAGGTTTGCAATTATTTTTTCCCATTCCATAGGTTGTCTTTTTACTCCATTATTTCCTCTGCTTTGCAGAAGCCTTTTAGTTTGGTGTAATGCCATTTATCTATTTGTGCTTTTGTTGTGTATGCTTTGGGGATCCAAAAAGTAATTTTGCAGATCAACGTCAAGAAGTCTTTATCTTTTGTTTTCTTCTAGTAGTTTTATTTTTTCAAACCTTATGTTTAAATCTTTATTTTGAGTTGATTTTTGTATGTGGTTTGAGTTAAGGGTGCAATTTTTTTTTCTACTATATGTAGATACCCAGTTTTCTTAGCATTATTTGTTGAAGAGACTGTCCTTTTTTCATTGTATGATCTTGACACCTCTGTTGAAATCAATTGATATAAATGCATGGGATTTGTTTCTGGGTTCTCTATTATTTTCAATCATCTGTTTTTATGGCATTACCATATAGTGTTGATTACTATAGCTTTGTAATATGGTTTGAAATCAGAAAGTGTGGTTCCTTCAACTTTCTACTTTTTGCTCAAGATTGCATTGACTATTCAGTGTATTTTGTGGTTCTATCTGTATTTTAGTATTTTTTTTTCTATTTCTGTAAAAAATGCCGTTGGAATTTTGGTAGGAATTACATTAAATCTGCAGATTGCTTTGAATAGTATGGGCATTTTTAACACTATAAACTTGTTTGAGTCTTCCAATCCACAAACAATAGTGTATCTTTCTATTTATTTGTGTTTTATTAAATTTCTGTTGTCAATGTTTTATAATTTATATGTCCACTACATAGGTTTTTCACTTCCTAGGTTAAGTTTATTCCTACATATTTTACTTTTTGATGCTATTATAAATGAGATGTTTGTCTGGATTCTTTTTTGGATAATTTGTTTTTAGTTTTTGGAAATACTACTAATTTTTGTATGTTGATTTTGTATTTTTCAGTTTTACTTACATTATTAGTAGTAATGGTTTTTTCGTGGTCTTTAAAGTTTTCTGTATAAATATATATATGTATATCCATATTTTTAAAAAATCATCAATAAACACAGGTAATTTAACTTCTTTTATGACTTGGATGCCTTTAATTTCTTTTTTCTTGCTTAATTGTTTTGGCTAGGACTTCCACTACTATGTTGTATAGAAATGGCAAGAGTAGTCATTCTTATTTTGTTCCTGATCTTAGGGTAAAAGCTTCAACTTTTCACTGTTAAGTATGATGTTAGCTGTGGGCTCATAATACACAGCCTTCATTGTGTTAAGGTACAGTCCTTCTATACTTAATTGGAGGAGTTGTTTTTTTTTTTAATCATAAAATGATGTTAAATTTTGTCAAATGTTTTTTCTTCATTCATGGAGAGGATAATATGTTTTTTGTCCTTCCTTCTGGTAATTTGGTATACTGTATTAATTGATTTGCATATGTTTGAACCTTCTTGCATCCCAGGGGTGAATCTCAGTTGATTATGGTATATGATCCTTTTAATGTGCTCTTGAATTCAGTTTTCTGATTTTTTGTTAGGGATTTTTACATCTATGTTAATCAGAAACATTGGCCTGTCATTTCTTTTTCTTATAGTGTCCTTGTCTAGTTTTAATATTGGGGTAATGCTAGCCTCATAAAATAAGTTTGGAAGTATTCTCTCTTTAATTTTTTCGGAGGAATTTAAGAAGGATTGGTGTTCTTTAAATGTTTGGTAAATTTCTATTATGAAGACAACAGGTTCTGAGATGTTCTTTGACAGGAGAAGTTTTATTACTGATTAGGCTCCTTGCTTGTTATTGGTTTGTTCATATATTCTGTTTCTTCAGGATTCAGTCTGAGTAGATTTTATCTGTTTAGGAATTTGTTCTTCTAAGTTATCCCAATTGTTGGCATATAATTGTTCATAGTAGTTTCTTATGATCCTTTGTAATTCTGTGGTATTAGTTACAATGTCTCCTCTTTTACTTTTGATTTTATTTATTTTAGTCTTCTCTCTTTTTTAATTAATCTAGCAAAAGGTTTGCCCATTTTGATTATCTTTTTTTAAAAAAGGCAAGTCTTGATTAACTCTATTGTTTTATTGCTATTTCACACGTGTGCTCTAATCTTTGTTATTTTTGTTATCCTCTCTATTAACTTTGTTCTTATTTTATCCTTCTTTTTCTAGTTCCTTGAGGTGTAATGTTAGGTTACTTATTTGAGATTTCTGCTTTTTTTTAATGTAACCATTTATTGCTATAAACTTTCTTCTTAGAACTGCTTTTACTGCATCCCATAAGTTTTGATATGTTGTGTTTCCATTTGCATATGTCTAAAGAGTTTTTTTCATTTCCCTTTTGATGTCTTTGACCCACTGGTTCTTCAGGAGCACATTGTTTAGTTTCCACATATTTGTAAATTTTCCGATTTTACTTCTATCAATTTCTAGTTTTATTTCCTGGTTGTCAGAAAAAGTACTTGATATGATTTCAATCTTCTTGAATTTCTTATGACTTGTTTTGTGGCCTAAAATATCTATCCTGGAGAATGTCCCATGTGCACTTGAGAAAAATACATATTCTGTTGTATTTGGACAAAATGTTCTGTATATTTATTATATGTTGATTTGGTCTAAAGTGCGGTTCAAGTCCAGTGTTTCCTTATTGACTTTCTGCCTAGATATTCTATTTATTGTTAAAAGTAGGATATTAAAGTCCTCTATTATTATATTGCTGTCTATTTCTCCCTTCAGATCTGTTGATATTTACTTTAAGTAGTCTGATGTTGGATGCATGTATATGTGTATACACACACATGCACACAGACACACAATTGTTATATTCTCTTAATGAATTGGCACTTTTATCATTATATAATAATTACCTTTTTGTCCCTTGTGATGGTTTTCTAATTAAAGTCTATTTTGTTTGATATATCCCTACTCTCTTTTGTTAATTATTAATAAGGAATATTTTTCTCATACCTTCACTTTCAGTCTATATGCATTTTTAAAGATAAAGTGAATATCTTGTTGGCAGCATATAGTTGAATCCTGTTTTTTAAAATCCATTAAGCCATTTACATTTAAAGATATTGATAGGTAAAAATTTACTATTGCCATTTTATTTTCTGGCTGTTTTGTAATTTTTAGTAGTCTTATTTTTAACTTTTTGTTAATAATTTTCATTGAGATATAAATATGATTTTTTATCTTTATATTGTTAAAAGGGTGAATTAGACAGGTAGATTGTTTTAAATGGGCTTTATTTTTTCAGACTATTTTTAGGTTCACAGCAAAATTAAGCAGAAGATACAGAAACTTTCTCTACACACTTAGCCTTACCACATCCACGTCCTCCCTCCTTATCAAAATCTCCTGCCAGAATGGTACATTTGTTATACTTGATGAACCTCTATTGACAAAACATTATCACCCAGAGTTCATAATTTATATTAGTTTTCACTCTTGATGTTATATATTCTTTGGGTTTGAGTAAATATATAATGGGATGTATCTGTCATTATAATATTATGCAGTGTGGTTTCACTGCCTTAAAAGTCCTCTGTGCTCTTTCTATCCCTCTCTCAAACCCTTGGCAACCACTGATATTTTATATTTCTCTACTTTTGCCTTTTTCACTATGTCATATAATTGAAATCATACAATAGGTGGCCTTTTTATGTTTGCTTCTTTCACTTAATAATATGAATTAAGATTCCTTTTTATCTTTTCATGGTATAATAGCTCATTTTTTAACAGTAAATAATATTTTATTGTGTTGTTTACTACAGTTCATTTATTCATTTATTTCCCGAAGGACATCTTAGTTGCTTCCAAATTTTGGCAATTATGAGTAAAGCTGCTATAAATATGTGTGTTTAAGTTTTTGTGTAGATGTAAGTTTTCAGTTCCTTTGGATAAATACCAAAGATCATAATTGTTGGATTGTATAGTAATATTATGTTTAGTTTTGTAAGAAAGCACCAAATTGTCTTCCAAAGTGATTATACATTTTGAAATCTTACTAGCAATGAAAAAGTTTTTGCTTTTCTACATCTTCATCAGCAGTTGGTGCTGTCAGTATTTTCACCATGCTAATAGGTACATAGGGTGCTCTCATTTTCATTTGATTTTGAATTTCCCTGATTAAATATGATATGGAGCATTTTGGTTTGCCATCTCTATATCTTCTTTAGTGAGATGTCTGTTAAAGTCTTTGGCCCATTTTTAAATTAAGCTAATTGTGATCTTATTATTAAATTTTAAAAAGTATTTGTATATATTTACAACAGTCCTTTAATATATTAATATCCTTTAATCCTTTAATATGATATTTAATCCTTTAATATGATATTTTCTTATAATAAGAAAATACTTGCCTTTTGCAGATATTTTCTTCCAATCTGTGGCTTGTCTTTTCATTCTCTAGACAGTGTCTTTCACAAAATAGGACTTTTTAATTGTAATGAAGTTCAGCTTATCAATTTATTTTCCAGATTGTGCCTTTGGTATTGCAAGTAAAAAGTTATGACCAAATCCATGGTCATCTAGATTTTCTTCTATGTTATTTTCTAAGATCTTTTATAGTTTTTCATTTTATGTTTAGTTCTGTGAGTCATTTTTGGTTAATTTTTGTACAGGTGTAAGGTTTGTGTCTAAATTTATGTATTTTGCATGTTGATGTGTGTGTAAGCACCATTCGTTGTTTTAGCATCGTTTGTTGAAAATATTATATTTTCTTCATTGTGTTGCCTTTGCTCCTTTGTCAAAAATCAATTGACTATATTTACGTGGGCCTATTTCTGGGCTCTCTTTTGTTTTAGCCTATTTATCTCCTTTTTTTTACTAATACCACACTGTCTTGATAGTATATTAAGTCAGGTTGTGTCAGTTTTCCAATTTTGCTCTTCCCTTTCACTATTCTTTAATTACTGTGGGTCTTTTGCCTTTCCATAGAAACTTCAGAGTAAGTTAGTTGATAGTCACAAAATAACTTGCCAGTATTTTGACCGGGATTGCATTGCATCTGTTGACCAAGTTAGTAGAACTGACATTTTGACAGTGTTGAGTCTTCCTATCCATGAACATGGAATATCTCTCCATTTATTTTGGTTCTTTTTAATTTCTTTTTATCAGAGTTTAGTCATTTCTCTCATATAAATTTTGTCCATATTTTGTTGGATTTATACCTAGATATTTCATTTCTGGGGGTGCTAATATAAATAAATGGTACTGTATTTTAATTTCAAATTTCACTTGTTAATTTCTAGTACAAAGAAAGGCAGTTGACTTTTGTATATTAACCATACATCCTGCAACCCTCTTATTAATGTTTACTATTTCCAGGACATACTTTTGTCAATTTTTTTCAAATTTTCTACACAGAATATCATATCATCTTCACATAAAGACAGTTTGCTTTCTTTCAATTTGCATACCTTTCACTTCCTTTTCTTATTGCTATAGCGAGGACTTCCCAGTACAATGTTGAAAAGTGGTAAGAAGGTACGTCTTTGCCTTTATCCTGATATTAGAGGAAAGCTTCATATTTCTTACCATTAATTACAATGTTAGCTGTAGGGGGTCTTTGTTTTTGTATAGATATTCTTTCCCTAGCTGAGTAAATTTCCCTTTATTTCTAATTTACTGAGAGGTTTTTTTTTTTCATTTAAGTAATGAATAGGTTTCCATTTTGTCAAATGCTTTCTCTGCATCTATTGTTACAATCATGTTTTTTTCTTATTCAGTTGATATGATAGATACATTGCTGTGTTTTGAATGTATCCTAAAAGTGCATGCATTAAAACTTTAGTCCCTAAATTCATGTGTTGATTGGAGGTGGGGACCTTGGGGAGCAATTAGGATTAGATAAGTTAATCAGGGTGGAGTTCTCATGATAGGATTGGTGGCTTTATAAAAAGAGGAAGAGAGACCTAAGCCAACATGCATAATCTTGCCCTCTTGCCATGTGATGGCCTTCACTATGTAATGACACAGCAAGAAGGCCTTCACTAGGTGCCAGCACCATGCTCTTAAGACTTCCCAGCCTCCAGAACTATCAGCTAAATTAATTTCTTTTACTTATTAGTTATCCAGCTTGTGGTATTCTGTTATAGGAATGCAGAAAAACTAAGACATAGCAATTGATTTCCAAATGTCGAACCAGTCTTGCATACATGGGATAAATGACACTTGGTCATACTGTGTAATTATTTTTATACATTTTTCCAATTCAATTTGCTTTTTTTGGCAGATTTTTGCTTCTGTGTTCATGAGAGATTTTGGTCCGTCGTTTCCTTTCCTTGTAGTTTTTTGGTCTAGTTTCAATTTGGGGAATTCTAGCCTTATAAAATGAGTTAGGAAGTACTCCCTGTGCTTCTATATTTTGAAAGAGATTGTAGAGAGTTGGTATAAGTTCTTCCTGAAATGTTTGGTAGAATTCAACTGTGAACTTTTATGGAGCTAGTGCTTCACTGTTTTTTTTTTTTTTTTTTTTTTTTTCTTTTTTTTTGAGACAGGGTCTCACTCTGTCACCTAGGCCGGAGTGCAGTGACATGATCTGAGCTCACTCCAACCTCTGCCTCCTGGGCTCAGGCAATCCTCCCACCTCAGCCCCTCACAGTAACTGTGACTACAGGTGTGCATCATAAATGCCTGGCTAATTTTTGTATTTTTTTGTAGAGATGGGGTTTCGCCACGTTGCCACACCTGGTCTTGAATTCCTGAGCTCAAACCATCTGCCCTCTTTGGCCTCCTAAAGTTCACTGGTGGATTTTTAAAGTTAAATTAACTGTACATTCCTGCGGGGGAGATGTCTTTGTGATATATTATACCTTTTAATGTATAGCTAAATTTTATTTGATGGTATTTTGTTTAAAGTTGCTGTCAATATTTATGATAGTTAGGCTTTAACTATCCTTTCTATACTTGATTCTAGAGAAAAGGCCAAGAAGTGACTACTTTTCCTTTTTTATAATAGTTTCATCATGTTTTGGTTTCAGAATTAAGCTATGCTCAAACGTTGTTCTCTTTTTCCTTTGTACTGGAAGGCTTGGTGTAAGACTGATATTGTTTCTTTCTTAGTAATTTAAAAGACTTAAGTGATGAAGCAATCCATGATGACTTATTTGTGGGGAGGGTTTTAAAAACATATTCAAATTCCTTAATAGATTTAAGAATAGAGAAATTTGCTGTTTCTTCTTGTGTGCATTTTTAAGATTTGTTTTTTGTGTGTGCCATTTTGCCTTTCACCTAAAATTTCAAATGTATTAGAAAATTGTGATCATAATCCCCTATATATTTTTAATGTATATAAAATCAATGTAATGATATATTTTATTTGTTCCCAATATTTAAAAAAATACCTTAGGTTTGCTATAATATATATTTTTTTAAGTCAGACTTTGGCTTTTGTATTTATTCTTATTCCTGTGCTACATGTTACTACAAACATGTTGGCTTAAAACAGCACACATTTATTTTCCTACAGTTCTGTAAGCCAAAAATCCAAAACCAGTTTCACTGGGCTGAAAATTATGGTATCGGCAGGATCATATTCCCTCCGGTGGTTATGTGGAATAATAAATTTTCTTGCCTGTTCCAACATCCAGAATTATGTTCCTTGATTTTGTTGGCTTGTGGTCCCTTCCTCTGTCTTCTCAGTCAAAAGCATGGTACCTTGCTTCCTTTGTCATATTGTCTTCTGTCTCTGTAGTCCGTATTTTTTTACTTCAATCTTATAAGACACTTGTGATTATATTTAGGGCCCACCCAGATAATCCAGTATATTCTTCCATTCCCCAAATACTTAATTTAGTCATATATGTAAAATTCCTTTTGCCATATATCATTCAAACTACAAGAATTACAGTATCTTGGGAGCCATTATCCAGACTACCACAACCTTGATTTTTTTCACCGTGTATTTGTTGTACATGTTATTAATTTCTGCAGTTATTTTTTAATTTTTATATTCTTTGATTTCGTTCTTTGTGTTACGTTTTATAGATAAATAATTGATTTTTAGGCTTTTTGTTTTCTAATATGTGTATGCACGCATGGTTTTAAGGTTCATCTGGTACAGTTTTAGCTGTATCCCACAAAATTTATTAGATGGCATATTCATTATATCTAAAATGTATTTTACACTTATATGAAGTAAAATAAATAAAATATATTTAATTTTGGTAATTTTAAAAATCATTATTTAGAAGAGTTTTCATAGTTTCCAAACATCTGGGAATATTTCTAGTTATCTTTTTGCTATTGATTTGCACTTAATTATCCTTAAGTGAAAATATAACTTTAATCCTTGATTAGCTAGCTTTTATAAAGCAGTTTAATGAGCCATTATATTAATATTATCAAATATTTCATTGGCACTTGAAAATAACTTATCTTTTGGTATATCTATTGTATATGTTCATATTGCAGGAAAATCATCATATGATTTAGTTCTATCAGTTACTGAGAAAAGTGTAGTAAAGTCTCCTACAATGACTCTAGATTTTTGCACTTGTTATTTTTGTCCTGTCTATTTTTGCTTTATATATTTTGAAACTATGTTATTGGCTAGATACAAATTTAGTATTGTTATAAATTCTTGATGTAGTAACATTTTTCATTGTAAAATGTCCTTTATCAATGCTTATGTTTTAAACTCTATTTTCATATTATAGATCTACCAGCTTTATTTTAATAAGTATTCACAGGGACATCTTTTTATATCTTCTTATATCACTGCTATGTCTTCATTACCTTCAACTTTTCATATTTAAAGAAATTTATGGTTTGCCTCTTGTAAACATCTTATAATTAGTTTTTTTTTTAATCCACTGTGAAAATCTTTCATAAGAAAAAGGGGACGCTTTTTCCCCCTTCCTTGGAATAATTTATGTAGTGTTGTCATTCTTTCTAAATGGTTGATTAGATTCTTAGGTAAAAAAACATCCAGACTTTGATTTGTTTGCTAAAAAGCTGTTTAATTACTTATTTAATTTATCTAAAGATCATTATGACTGCTAAGGTTTCCTCTCTTTTCATAGGTAAGTTTTAGTAGTGATGATTTTACAGACATAGGTTCGTAGGACATGGACCTGTAGGGCTTATGGTTATTTAGAATTATGTTTAATTTCTAAACATTTAGATGTTGAGTTCTAACTTAATTCCACAATGGTCAAAGATAATATACTTTATTATTTCAGTTTTTCGAAGTGTGTTGAAACTTTCTTTATGGCCCAGGATATGTTTTCTGTATTAGAAGATCTCTCATACATTTGAAAAAATGAATATTCTGTAGTAATTGCATACAATTTTCTATGTGTATTCAGATAATTTCAGCAACCATGTTGCTCAAATATTCCACATCTGTTCTTCCTTCTGGGATCATTTGCCTCCAGTTTGATGAAATTCCTTTTGTCTTTCTTGTAGAGTGGGTGCACTGACCATAAATTTTGCTGACGATATCTTTATTTCATTTTCATTTTTAAAAGATACATTTGCTGGGTATAGAAATTTATGTTGGCGTTTCATTTTCCAAGTCACTTCATTGTCTTCTGACTTTTATGACTAATGATGAGAAGTCAACTCTTATTTTTATTGTTAACTCCTAAACAACAACAGTTGGCCCTTACTCATACTCTGGCTGCTTTTAGAGTTAATTTTGGCTTTGAGCAGCTTGAGTATGATATGTCTTGGTGTCATTTTCCTTCTGTTTATTCTATTTGTGGTTCACTGAGGTTCTTGAATATGTAAGTTGATGTCGTTAACTACATCTTTAATCATATGAAGAAAATTCTGATTTTTAACCATTATTTCTTAAGTATTATCTATCACATTACCTCCTATTTATCTGGGACTTCAAAAGATGTGCATGTCTACAATGTCTCATATCCCTCTTACATTTCTGCTTTGGTTTCTTTTTTTCTTTATATATTCAACTTAAATAAGGTTTTCAATAACCAGTCTTCTAGTTTACTTATCCTATTTTATGATATACCTAGTCTTCTGTTAAATATATCCACTGAGTTCTTAATCTGTAATATTATATTTTGTATTTCTACCATGTAAATTCCATTTTTATAGATTGTAATGCTCTAATAAAACATACCATTATCTATCTTTTCCTCAATTTACTGTCATATTAGTTATAATTACTTTCAAAACCTTGTTTGCTAACTTCAATAACTGAAGCATCTCTGGATAAGCACCTCATTTATTTTTTATTATCAATTATTTACTCCTGTTTCCTTGCATGTGTAGCAATTTTTAATTGTATTTTTGATAATGTGAACGATATTTTGTATAGAATCTCAAGGATTTTATCACTCACTGATGAGAGTTCAGTTTTGTTCTGGGCAATAATTGCATTTCAGGTGGATAATCTAGATTATCATGTGGAGGCTTGATTTTAGGCTTTAATAGGGTGTGTCTATTTTGATATTGCCCTTAATCCTGTGGTATGGGCCTTACTCCTAGGGCATGGTGTTTCTAGGATCTCAAAAAAATTTCCTAGGTATTCACCAAAGATATTTTTCTTAGGCTGGGGTTGATCTCCAACATCAATCCCATTTTGTGCAATATATGAAATTCCTGTTTCAATCTAAGCCCCTCAATAACAATTTCTGCTAGAATTCCTGAAATCTTGTCCTATGTATGTGCAGGTTCATACTTACCCAAAGGCTTTAATGATACCACTACATTAATATTTTTCGCTCCTCGTCTGATGCTTTCTTCTGTCTAATTTCCTGATTTCCAAATCTCAGCCTCCTTAACAGCTCTGTTTCCTCTGCCTTGTGGACTTGTACTTCCATTTAGAGCAGAGTAGAAAATATGCCCAGGAAGAAAACAAGGGTAAATGTGAGGCTTAATTTGGCACTTCCCTTTCCTCAAGGATTGTAGTCATGTGATCTCTGCTGCCAGTACCTCAAAATGTTTTTTTTTTGTTGTTGTTGTTGTTGTTTTTAAATTTTATAATTGTCTGTGGCAAAAGCTTATTTGTTTCAAATGTCCTTTGGGTCTTTGGTAAGATTCATCTTTTCATTCCCCCTTAATATTACTTTATTATACATTATCTCTTTTTCCTGATCATTTATAACAGAAGACTATCAATTTCTTATTCAAATAAAGAAGTTTGCCTTTGTTAATCTTTTCACTATTTAGTATTATCTTCACTATTTTCTTCCTTCAGCTCTTTGTTTTGTTTCTCCTCCTCTTCTTGGTATGGATGATAATCTTAATTTTAGCTTTTTAATTTTACTAATATGCACATCAAAAAATATAAATATTCCTCTAGGTTTTGCTTTAGCTACATCACTCAAATTTTTCTAGGTAGTGTTTTTTAATAGTCAGTTGAAAATATTATCTATTCTTATAAGTACTTTAGATGTAAATATTTCTTAATTTAGAAATACATGTAATATTCTGCCTTGTTGATTTCTAGTGCAATTACAATTGATTTAGAGACAAAGTACTCTATGATAATAAACATTTCAAATTTTTCTGATTTGTCAGTACATATGAGTATATGGTCAATTTTTATAAGTCTTTGTGTCCTCAAAAAGAATGTGTAGTCTCTAATTCTATCTGTGTCCAATAAGTCAAATTTACTAATTGTGTTCTTTAAATTCTAGGTTGACAATTGCTTTATATTAGCATTTTAAATACATAATTTTATTATCTTTTAGCTTCCATTTTTAATATTAAGAAAACTTTTGTTAGTCTTATTCTCTGACTTTAAAGAAGCTTCCTTTTGAATCTCCAATTAGCTATGTATGTATACATATATTGTACCTTTCCAGGGTTCTTCTAAATATTTGCTTTCTATTATGTTTTCTTTTTCCTTGTCTTTCAATGCTTCATTATGGGTAGTTTCTTCTGATTTTTGTTTCATTTCTAATTTCTTTAGGTGCATGTAATTGGTTCCTAAATCTGTCTGTTAAGTTCTTAATTTGGTCCTCAAATTTTGTCTTTCTAATTTTCTAGAAATTTTGCTTGACTCTTTATCAGACCTGATATTATGTAATATATTTACCACTTCATTTCCGAATTTTTCAAATGTAGCTTTTGTCTTCTTTAACAAAATGAGTTCTACAGTGTTAATTTTTATAGTGTCTAATAATCACAGCACCTGGATTTTCTGTAGGTCTGTAAATATTGCCCGTCTTATTTTTTCTGTGAGTTTTTTTCTTTTAGTCTTAACCTTTACATTTGGTATATTGGATGTGTATTTAAAACATTACTTTAAAAAATATTTTAAGGCTTAGGATAGTGCTATTTTAGTTTATCTAGAACTTTTGTTTCCTTTTGCCTGGCACCTGGGGAAAGACAGCAATCTCTGATTTTCCTTATCCATATTCATTGTTTGAAAATTCCTGGGCCAATCAGAAGACTAAAAGTTAGGCTGCAGCTTCTGTGAAAACCAGTTTACTTCTGGTTCACTTTACTCAAAAAATGCAGCTCCTTACAATCTCAACCCAAAATAGCATTGGTGTATCTGGGTTTCCACCTTAGCTGGGTTCAGGACTCGCAACTTCTAAGACAAACCAAATCTTATTTAGTTTTACCTCTCACCACTTTTTTTAAGTAGGCAAATGACTTTATGGCTAAAAGCTATTCTCTCTGGATAGGTGATAGTTTTTAAACCCAGCTTGGTAATTCCTTATTCTTTTGTTAGCTATCTAAAACTTTTAAGAAGATTGAAAGTATTTTAACTCATTGTAACTCATTATATTGTACTTTATATGGTTGCTTCAAAGGATTTACTCTGCCACTAATAGAAACAAAAGTTCATCCACTTTAGTTCCCTGTAGATATCCATTTGACCCAATATAACTTTTTGAAAGGACCAGCTTCTGCCTGCTGATCTGCAGTAACACTCCTCTCATAAATCAAGCATCTACACATTGAATGTTTCTGGACCCTCTAACCTGTTTCATTGGACTATTCTGTCTTACACCAATGCCACAATGTTAATAATTCTGTACTTATAATAATAAATGCCTAGCAAAGTCCTCTTTGTTTATTCATTATTTTTCAATATACATCTTAGGATTGTCTTATTTTCATAAAAATGCTGCTGGGTAGCTGGTTGGATTATTGAATCTATATATTTGAGAAACAACTTTTTAAAATGTTGAATACAATCAATGAACTTGTTATATCCTTCCATATATTTGTGCACTCCAATTTTCCTTCATAACATTTGTTATTTGGCAATGCAGAAGATCTGCAAGGCTTTTATTAGTTTAATTCTGGATATTTAAAGATTTTTATACTACTGCACATATTTTTTTAAAAAACTTGGTTTTTCAAATTTTTGTTGCTTTTACATAGGTATGTAACTGATGTTTTAAAAAATATTGACCATGAAGCCACCAAGCTTGTATACGTGGTTAGTTAATCAATTAATTAACTAACTAGAGTTGAGGTTTGTTCTGTCACTCAGGCTAGTGTGCAGCAGAATGATCATAGTTAACTGCAGCCTTGAACTCTTGGGGTCAAGTGATCCTCCCACCTCAGCCTCCTGACTAACTAGAACTACAGGGCTACCACTCCTGGCTAATATTTATTCATTTATTTATTTTCATAGACAAGGTCTCACTATTTTCCCCCGGCTAGTCTTGAATTCCTGACCTCTTAGGCAGTCCTCCCACCTCAGCTTTCCAAAGAGCTGGGATTACAGAAGTGAACCACCATGCCTGGCCAACTTATTTATTAATTCAATTAAAGTACCTGTGAATACTTTTGAATTTTCTTCATATGCAATCATCATCTGAAAATACGAAAGTTTATTTCTTCCTGAGCAGTCTTTAAGCCTTTCATTTATTTTTTCTTGTCTTCTTATAATGGGTACATTGTTGGATAGAAGTGGTAACAGCATGCATTTTTATTTCATTCCCAATAACAGGAATACTTGTGGTATTTCACCATTAAGTATAATGTTTACTGGAGATGTGCTACAGCCTTTATCAGAATAAGGAGGTCTCCTTCTCTTGCAAATGTGCTAGGACTATTTATTATAATTGAATTTTCTCAGATATTTCTCTATATCTCTATAGATGATAATACATATTATTTGGATTATGTTTGAATATTATAAACTTTTCCTCCAGAATAAACCAACTTTGTTGTAATACATTATCTTATGTACACATTGCTTATTTTTTTTGTTTCAAATTATTGCATCTATGTTCATGAGTGAGATTGATACATAATTTTTCTTTCTGCTAATGCCCTTGTCAGGTTATTGCCTTAATGTTTTTATAAAAATATTTGAGAAATTGTTATTTTTCTTTTCTCTTGATGCATTTTCTCTAACAGTAGATTTTAAGCATCTGTTTTCTTTTCTTTTTGTGGTTTATTAGCAAGTTATATTTCTCTAGAAATTTTTAATTTAATCCAAATATGTATAATATTTAAATAAATATTTTAATCTAAATATTTAAATTTATTTGTAAATGTCTGCAAACTTGTTCTTTTTTTTTTTTTTTTGAGATGCTGTCTCGCTCTGTTGCCTAGGCTGGAGTGCAGTGTGAGATCTTGGCTCACCTCAGCCTCCACCTCCCGGGTTCTCCTGCCTCAGCCTCTCGAGTAGCTGGGACCACAGGCACATGCCACCATGCCCGGCTAATTTTTGTATTTTTAGTAGAGTTGGGGTTTCACTATTTCAGCCAGGCTGGTCTTGAACTCCTGGTCTCAAAGTGCTGGGATTACAGGCATGAGCCACCATGCCCAGCCTCAAACATTTTGTATATACGGCCAGGATAGTTAAAAGAATTTAGGCTTTGTGGTTATACAGTCCTTCTCATATCTATTCATGAATGAAGGTATGGATAATATGTGAATGAAGGGTGCCTGTGTTCCAATAAAACATAATTTATAGACATTGAAATTTAAATTTCAGATAATTTTCACATAACATATTATTTTTACTTTTTTCAACCATTAAAAATATGTAAACCATTCTTAGCTCATGGATATATAAAAACAAACAGTGGATATGGACAGCAGACCATAGTTTAATAACCTGTGGCATACAATTGTTGAATACTCTCTTGTGATTTTTCTGAGGTATACAGAATCATTAAGAATGTTCACATATTTATTAATATTGGCTATTTTCTTTTTAAGACTAATTAAGAAAATTAGTCTTGCCAGAGTCTTACCAATTTTAAACTGTTTTTAAAGAACCAAATTTTGACTTTGTTCTTCTCCTGAATTTTTTTTTCCTAGTTCACTAATTTGTTCTTACAGTTATTTTCTCTAGATTTAATTTGCTGTTCTTTCACTTTTTTTTAGAAGTATGCTTGAACATTGATTTCAGCTTTTCTTCTAATTTTTCATTTAAGGTTACAAATTATTTCTCTAATAATTCTACCTTTAGTATTATTTTCATTATTGTTAAAAATATATTCTAATTTTCATTTGATTTCAAATTCGATACATGAATTATTTAGCACTGTATTTATTAATTTATATTCACTTGTGTACCTATACAGATAGATTTTCTTTTTATCTTTTTAGTATTAATAGGTTAATTCCATTTTAGTTAGATCACATATTCTATATGATTAAATCCTTTGAATTTGGTTGCATTTTTATTTACAGTTGGGAATATTTCCAGTTTTAACAATCATCTTATGCAGTCTTCTACAATATGTCGATTTGCTCAAATTTATTAATTTTGTTATTCAGATCTATTTTTTTAAGGATTTTCATTTCAACTTGATTAATCATTGATTAAGTTGTATTTCTTGGATTCTCCCATTTTTGTTGTGAGCTTCTTTGTTTCCTTTTTGGAAATGTCAGTTTTTCCTTTATATATTGTAAGTCTATATTTTAGATAAATAAATAAATTTTAAATTGAACCTTTCATTATTATGAAAGGACTTTCTTAATCTCTATTACTGCCTCTGGTCTTAAAATGTATTTTAATTGATGTTAATATACCTACACTAGGTTTCTTTATTGTTTACATGAGATATGTTTCCTATTCTTTTACTTCAAAATATATATTCTATATTTGTAGTATTACTGTTAATAGAAAGCAAATATATTGAATTTTACTTTTTGTATTTAATGTGACAATATATGTTTATATTTCATGTAATATGGGATTTCTTGAGTTTAAATTAACTAGTTGTTTTTATTTTTTCTGCATTATGTTTCCTATGTTTCTTTCCCTGTCTTCTTCCCTTCTTTTCTGTCTGTTGTTTGTTATTTTTTAAAAATTCCCCTCTATTAGCTTCTTAACGTCATCTTTTACTAACTGCACTATAGAACAACATATGATTTTTCTTCTGAATTCACAATTGTATTTAATTGTACATATAGTTTTAACTTAACTATATATTATTATTCCATTCAGACAATATTCAGTTGGAATTATATTTGCCCTATCAATTGCTCTGAACGCATTATTGATTATCTGGGTCTTACTTGTTATCTTTTTTCCTTGACTGTAGAAATCCTTTAAAATTTTCTTAAGTATGAATTCACTGTTAAATTCTTTGAGTTTTTTAAAAACTAAAACCCTATAGTTTGCTTATATTTTAAATGGATATAGAATCCTAGGTTGGTAGTTGTTTTCCGTCAGCATTCTCAAGGTGCCATATTATTTGATTTTTCTTGCTTACATACTTTTTATTTAATAGCTGTCAGACTTATTGCTGCTTCCTTGCATGTAATTTGCCTTTTTTCTTCAGCTACTTTTAAATATATTTCTTGTTTTGGTTTTCATAAGTTCTAAAATAAATGTACAAAGGTGTTTTACCTATATTTATTCTTATTGGAATGTAGTGTTTTACCCATATCTGTTTCTTGTAATATTGTATCAATTTTTGAAGAATTTCAGTCATTTTCTCATGAAATACTTATTCTGACACTCTCTTTTTCTGGAACTCAGACACTGTCTTCATGTCTAATTATCTCATGTTCTTTTTTTTGTGTTTTCTATCCTTCTATGTCTTTATAATTTAGTTTTAATATTATCTTCTAATTTATCTTTCAGTTTAGAGTCCTTTCAGCTTTATCTAAATTGTTAAGTCTGTTTGAGTTCTTGTTTTCAAGTTGTGCTTTTTGATTCTCGAATTTTCAGTTGGTTCTTTTTTATACTTATAGGTTACCAATTTTCTGCTAACATTATCAATACTGTTTTTTACTTCTTAGGATGTATTAATTACAGTTTTTTGGTTTTTTTTTAAATTCAACATCTCTTAGGTCCACTACATAGATCTTCTTTAGGACTCTTGTATGGTTTGTTTATTCTCTAAGGTTTTGTTTGTTTGTTTTGAGACAGAGTCTCACCCTGTCACCCACGCTGGTGATCTTGGTTCACTGCATCCTCTGCCTCCTGAGTTCAAGCTATTCTCCTGCCTCAGCCTCCCAAGTAGCTGGGACCACAGGCATGCACCACCACGCCTGACTAATTTTTTGTATTTTTAGTGGAGACAGGGATGTACCATGTTGGCCAGGCTGGTCTTGAACTCCTGACCTTAAGTGATCACCCACACTGGACTCTCAGAGTGCTGGGATTATGGACATAAGCCACTATACTCAGCTTATTCTCCAAGTTTTTCATTGTTTTTTTTCCATGCTTGGTTATTTTAATTGTTGCCAAACATTGTACATGACTGTAAACATATCTAAAGTCTCTGGATGACCTTCTCATTCTCCAGAATGCATTTACCTTTGCTTCTGACAGGCCAGGCATTTAGAGTAGAGACATTAATAATATACAGTCACCTCAACCCTATAAGAAATTGAAGTGATTTGAAACTGAGCTTTGGTACTTGTGAGAACTGGTTTATTTTCAATTTTAACTTACTCTTAGAATGTAACCTTTTGAAATCCAAACTGAAAACCTGAAGTATATATGAGGCCATCTCTTCTTGAACTCGAATTTTTGTTTTTTCAACTTAGCACATCTGTTAAAATATCTGCTCAGTTTCTCAATCCCTGCAAAATCCCTGCATGAAATTTGCCATCACCCTGCAGTCTCAGTTACAGGGCTCACCTTGCTAGGCTTTTCTTTTCTTCTTAGAACCTTGGTATCTCTCCAATTTCTTCAAAAGGATTTCATATATACATTTATATATAATTTTTATATGTATATATACACTTGAAAATATCAGTATAGAATAGGGAAATATATATTTCCTCTTCCTAAATAATATATATATATATAATTTGGACATACGTATATATAATTTTTGTTCAAATTTTATATATATAATTTGGACAATATATTTAGGAGATAGGAAAAATACATATAAATATGTTTATAAAATATATTGTCCAAATTTTGCAATTGTTTTCACTGAGAGTGTTGGTCTGAAATAATGTCATCTGCTATTGATGGCAGGAGAGCTCCCACTCATTGTATTTTACATTTTTATAGTTTTCTATTTCTTACTGATATTTTCAAGTGTATCTTTCATTTCTTTAAACATAGTGTCATTGCTTTATGAACTGTATCTGGTAATTTCAATATCTGATGCACATCTCTGTCTACTGTCTGCTGTTTCTGTTGGTTCTGGCTTACATGAATACCCTATTTCTCTTTTGTACTTTGTTACTTTTGCCTGTGTACTGCAATTGCCCTTGAAAAAGTATATTTTTTGAGGCCCCAAATGAAGGTACATTCTGCCAGACTTACATTTGCTTCTAACTAGTGCATGCATTTGTGATGAATAGAAAGTACTCTTAACCCAACATAAACTTGACATTCTTGGGAACCTCTAGAAAGCAAATCTACTGGAAGTTTTGCCAGAGACAACATTTATTCAAATAACATTTTTTTTTCTTTTCTTTCTTTTCTCTCAATTGTTCTTGTAGTACTTACAAGGCATTGCTTATGGATAACTTTCATATTAGATACACAACTCTTTGTGTTCCAAATTAATGTGAGGGAAAGTCTCCTCTCAGACTCTGCTACAGGAAAGCCCTATGATTTGACTTCCTTTATCCTCTGCCTGTAGCACATTTTGCTAAACTTAGCACATGCCTTCTGGGTAAAAGTAGTTTGGTGCTTGGCTTGGTCTTTCTGTGCTGCAATAACGAAATACGATGGACTGGGTAATTTATAAAGAATAGAAATTTATTATCTCACAGTGCTGAAGGCTGAGAAGCTCAAGATTAAGGTGCTGACATATTTGGTGTCTAGTGAGGGCTGTTCTCTGTTTTCAAGATGGCATCTTGTTGCTGCATCCTCTGGTGGGGATGAACACTGTCTCCTCACGTGGTGCAAGAGACAGAAGAACAAAAAGGGCCAGAGTTAGTTCCCTCTAGCCCTTTTATAAGACACTAATCCATTAATGAGCACAGATCCTTCGTACCTTTTTTACTTTACAAAAGGCTCCTTCTCTTAATACAATCAGAATGGGGATTCAATCTCAGTATGAATTTTGGAGTAGACACATTCAAATTATAGCAGTACTCATGTATACAATTTATATATTCATGTTTTCTTCCTCCTATCCTCAAGTTTGTGCCTGTAGTTCTCACCAGTTGTTAGCTCTGAAATTGTATTAAATTTAAATATTTAAATCTCTTTAAATATTTTAAAGGAATTTTCAAATATTTTATCCAGTATTTTAATTCATATAACTGGTAGATTTAGTTTAAATAAAATAATTCATTGTAATTTTAAATAGAATTTTTCTTTTTGTTTTTAATGTATTAGGAAAAGAAAATATGGCCTTATGAAGTGTGTTGTTGAGAAGTTATTGAATTTATTTTTGATGCGGTAATAAAACATGGTCAAAAATATCTCCTGGGTGTTTAAGGCAAATTGTTCTTTTATTCTTATTCAAATCAATAAGCTTTAGTGTTTGTACATATGTGTACATAACATTTACTATTCTTTCAAATATATATTCACTTATTTGTGTATTTTAAGTATCAATTTCCAATACATGTACATTAATATGTTTGCTATGATAAATATTTTTAGTTTTTTTAAAAATTTCAAACAGTTTTAAATTTATGCTCACGAAGAAGTAAGAAGGTTGATAATGAAAAGAGAAAATATCTGAATAGTTATGAGGCTAAACCTAGAATCAGCATTGAGATAGCCGGTAGCTAGGATATGATGAACAGGCTGGAGGGTTAGAAACACATACATATTAGGATTCTGTGTCTTATGTCATGCAAAGATTTAAACAATAAACCGGATAATAGGTCCTAACATGCATCTTTAATTTTGTTTCTTTCATCTGGTTTTCTTGATGAAAAATGATTACTGAGTTGAGTTTCTTTAACTCTTGGAAAAGCTTTAAAATATGTGTAACTGTCATTTTAAAAAAATGACTTCATGGGAAAATGTATTGTTGTATGCAGATTTCCAATGGAAACCTGCAGATGCTCACATAAGAAACATTCTTGCCCACTCTTTTGAATAAACATGTTGCAAGCCCAGTATATTTGCATACCCAAGAGAATAATTGTCTCAAAGATATGAGCTGTGAACACATGTGGTTGTCTACCAGATTATGAACACCAGGCTTGAGACATATATTTTTCAGGTGTACAGCTTGAGGAAATTATTGAATACTCAGCACAAATGCCATGTCTTGGGGAATATTTGGAGAAATGTAGGTGCTACTGTATTTTGAATAATCAGTCCCTCTAGCTCTCATTGTGACTGATGGAAAATTTATTTTATTTTCCCTTGACAAAGGGAAACAAAATTGTAGCTCTCTTAATGCATAGTTTGTTAAGCAATTTCCATTTTGTAGTTGCATCTCACAGATGTTCTAAAATGGTTAAGCCAAAAAAGCATGCTTTAAGTCACAAGTAACTTAGAACAAAATACACTCCTATAAGTTTGTTTATATAATATATATATTTGTGTGTGTGTGTAATTTGTGTGTGTGTATGTGTATATGTGTGTGTGTATATATATACACATATACTATATATATATATATATATATATATAGTCTCATTGATAACTCACAAAAAGAAGCATTTTTATAGGGCCGGTATAATCCTTTCTTGCTTTTTGGGTAAGAAGTTATAAAGTTATGTACTATGCCTGAATGTTTGACTTTTTATGTATATTTTGCAATTTAATGCAGTGGAGCTGAAAGATGTGAAAAATGTTTAGATACACATGCAGCGTAGCAACTCCTATAGATCTGAACAAGCGCAAGTCCTCAACCTATTAGCTTCAGAATTTGTTATAACATATGCCTATTAAATTGGACCAGATCTGATTTTTAGAGTATCCCCCAGATAACTAATTTTTCGAGATATGTCCAGTGCTAGCAACAACTTCTTGTGGAAAGCAGCTGTTTCAAATCATCCTGGTATAAATAGGGCAACTATAGAGCCTGGTTTGCACAGGCCCCTATACCTTAGACCTTTTGTCTGGGAGTAACTATTGCTATTACTTATGCTCTCAAATGGTACACTTTTAAATGATAGATTATGCAGCCACACCAGATTTAGGAGGCTAAGATTCAGTAACATTCTGAAGGAGGAATAATGGCCTAATATTAGAGTCATCCCATACCTCCTCCCATTAAAGTATGCCATTTACTTCAAGCATCCCCTGACTCCCACTCTTTGGCTTAAGTATATAATTCCTTTATATTTTAGTTAAAGGTATACTCAAGGGTTTTTAGCTTGGTGATTGTGGAAATTATTACCACTATCTATAATTTTTTTTTTTTTTTTTTTTTTTTTTTTTTGAGACGGAGTCTCGCTGTGTCTCCCAGGCTGGAGTGCAGTGGCGTGATCTCGGCTCACTGCAAGCTCCGCCTCCCAGGTTCACGCCATTCTCCCGCCTCAGCCTCCCAAGTAGCTGAGACTACAGGCGCCCGCCACCACGCCCGGCTAGTTTTTTGTATTTTTAGTAGAGACGGGGTTTCACCATGTTAGCCAGGATAGTCTCGATCTCCTGACCTCGTGATCCACCCGCCTCGGCCTCCCAAAGTGCTGGGATTACAGGTTTGAGCCACCGCGCCCGGCCCTCACTATCTATAATTTAACTAATAAATTCAGTACAGACTTCTGTCAGGTTTCTCCTGCAGTAGAGTAAGAAAAGTTCTCTATATTAATGTATTTTAGTGGTTTATTCTTCCACATTATCATTGTTAATGAGGACATTAACAAGTCCTCAAATATAAGCAACTTATAGAAAATAATATTTTTGATGTGCCTACTAAATATATTTAAGTGAGGATAAGTTATTCCTGTGGAGCGTTAACTGTCGAAAGTTTCCCAGGAACTAACCAAGGGATTTATGTTAATTTCCATATGTCTTCTGTCACATTGGATTCTTGCTTTAGAGAAAGGTATGCTCTTCTTTGGTCAGAGTTACAGATAACTAATGCTATTTTTGCATTGATTTCCTGTTTCAATTTAAAAATTTTGACCCCTACCTTTCAATTCCAGAAATTGGGTGATCAGGAAGCTAATTAGGCTTCTGACCAGATGGCATGTAGGAACCTGATTCTTACAGGAATACTGTGTGGTAATTTTTCTTAATCTTTCTCAGAGCTTGCTTTTGTATATATTTGAACAAACCAAAACTCACATCAAATTTTAAACTTAAGGCTAAACAAATGGCAAGAACCACAAAGATTCATGAAAAAACAAGTTTTATGAAATGAGATACATTCAGTGTAGTCTTCTATTCATCTACATGTGGAGTAATTTTCTATAATCATAATCATATTGATGATCTGGTGGGCTTAGGATCTCAACATGTTCAGAAATGCTATAGGTAATGGGAACAGCTGTATTCTTAAAATATTTTAAAAGAGGAAACTAAGCTATCAAAAATAGTTCTCGTTTAAACTTTAAAGCGAGCTAATCATCTCTGTGTGAAGCCACTCCAGATAATTATAGTTTTACCTTCATTTTGTATTTTTGTTATTAAAAAGTGAGAGAAATAACATCTTTTTTATTCTAGTAATGTGAAAGGTCAGTAGCCACCTGTAGGATGTGTATCTTCTACTATCATGATAACAAGCTTGGTCAGAGCTCACAATGAAAGAGGTGCTACGTTTTTTCAGTTTTAGAATTTTACTGTATCTCTTAACAATGTTAAGGGTGGAGAAGGAGGAGGATTATTGTCTTTTAACAGGCTTCATTTTTCCTATTTCTCATACAACATTATTCAGTTTTGGAATGTGTGTCAGGTGATATTCAGGCTTATAATAGAGTAAGACATTGTAACTTGAAGTTTCTTCTAATATAAGAAGTGAGAAACAGAGACTACACTCACTTTTTCATCGCTGGTTTTTCCTCTCAGTGGAAGACCCTTGATTGCTAACTTTCTCAATGCCAAGTAACAAACTATTGACATATCCTGGGTAACAATAAACAAATATTACTTTCTTTGTTCCTGCTCATGATCATTAGTGACTTCCAGATAATTTATCAATTATTATCTTCTATAATACATAGCATTAAACACCTGAACATAGATGCTTGTATTTGATACAGTTATCTGGCATCATTTATGAACATGAACGTGCACAATTGACAAGCCTTTATAGATCCATGGCAAGTATAAGCCATCACTGGTGAATGATCTCACAATTTGTAACAGCTCACATGGTTCTGAGACCTTAAACCTTAAGCATCTTCTTTGCATCCTCTGTCACCCACCATGTTCAACACCACCTTCCTGGTGGCCCGGATATTTACCAAACCGGGAATAGCCTCCCCAAGATTATCTTGCTTTAAATGCCCAGGAGAATCTGAGCTTGCATGGCATTGTTATTGATTAATCATATCTACAATGTTTTTTACTTTTTTCTGGTTGATTTGGAAATGAGAGATAGCAATCAGGAAACTATCAACACATTGAAAATAAAGGCACTTTTAAGATAGGAAATAAAGAAGGCAGGGAATACTCCCTATTGAGTAGGGAGGCAAATTCTGAAAATTTTCAGATACTTTTTATTCCTGACATAGAACCTTGCCCAGATGTGATGAATATGGGTTTTAAATTGAGCTCTGCCCCATACCTTCAGGCAAATGAGTCCCCACAAAGGAAGGTAATCATAACTCCCAAAACAAGTAGGTGTATTACAAAGAAACAATAAGATATGAACATACCATTTAATCATTTAATTGGAATGGATGTTTTTCCTAGCACCTAATAGATTATCTCAAAAAGAATAAAATTCACATATATTAAATTTTTGATTAAGCCCTACATATTGAGCTTTCTTCTCATTCTTTGCGTTTAAGATAGAAATAATGTTATTTTAAAGGTTAAATGTTTTTTAGAAAACCATTTCACTTTTACATAAATTTAAACTTTCTGAATATTTAAGAATTATATAAATATAAACTATTGTTTCCTTTCAAAATTTGTTTCACAAGAGCAGACAATAGATCCCCACTTTCAGCTGCACATTTAGATGTTTCTTTTATTTTTGAGTGTACTTTCTCCTCAATCTTTCCACAGAATTTAAAATTTTGTTCCTCTCATGTTTTATTGAAAAGGCTCGCTGCCATTATATCATTTCGTTTTCCGGTTTTATCCTTTTGTCTGAAGGCACATGCAGCATCCCTGGTTTAAGGACTCTAGACAGCGAGAGAAATGGATAGCCACGAGAGTATCTCTAGTCAAGGTTGAAAGAGAGCGCATAGCTTTCTAAAACGAACGCCGTGAATGGGGGACATTTAGGTTATTGCCATGACAATTCTAATTGTTGGAACTTTATTCTTATTATGGTCTTTATTCAGTTGGATTCACCCTAACAGCACACATAGACGAGTCACTTTAATTTCTGGGCTGGTTTTGGAGAACATGTAGCCAAGAATCATCATCTTTTTGTTGCGATAACAAAACACACGGTCAAGGGGGTCTAAATGGAATTGCATTATATAGGCATGCAGAGATCGGTATGAAGTAAGACATGCTCTCTTTGACCTCTGGAAGCTCTCTCTAACAAATGATGGGGCTACATTTTAAATTACAGGAGATTCCAATTACTGTGAAATTATGGGGCTATATGAGCTCCCTCTATGGGCTAATTTAACGTCTGCAAATTATATTTCTTGTTCTTTTTTTTTTTTTTTTTCCTTCTTCCCATTTTTTTCCCCAACAAAGCCTCTGTGTGGCCTCTGGGATGGGGTGGCCGCCTAAGGGCCCTGAGGTTGTGCTCCTTGGAGCGTGTGCAAGATGGCTGCCCCAAGGCTGTTTGAAGCTGGCGCGTTTGAAGCTGCCGCGCGTGTTTGAAGCTGCGGCATTTGAAGCTGTCGGGCTTGAAGCTGGCGCCTGTGTTTGAAGCTGCGGCATTTGATGTTGCTGAGGACGTTTGTAAATTTGAGACAGACTTTAATATTGTTAGACGGTAGGGGAGTCCTTTTCAACCCCCTTTTCATTTTTTTTTTACTTGAACTTTTTAAAAAGTTTTATTTAACTTTTTTTTTCAACTATTTTAACTACTTATGTCAGCCGAGGAATGCTGTGATTCACAGTCATTATTGTAAGGAGGCTGTTATGTATTTTTAGTGCTGCTGGGACCATAGGAATTCTTGAGTGGCTTTGACTGGATACAACAATGTGGAGAATAATCCCAACTGTGAAAAGTGCTACTGTGGCCACAGAACAGTACAGAATAATTTTTGAAAAAGGGCAATCTTCTTGTTGCTTTTAGAAGAAGGCCGAGTATGCTCGCTGTTGCATTAGCAAGACTGATGATTGTAGAGGTAGAACAAATGTATGTGAGTAGAAGAAGTTGGGGATTCATAGGTGTAGGAATTAAGTTTGCAGTTGTGGAGCAAAGCATTTTCTATTTTTCTTCCTATTATTTTCCCTTCCAAATTCTATAAAAAAGTAGGGAGAAAGGTGGGTGTAATTATAAAACAATGCTGTCAACCCTTTGGACAATACTATGAAAATGAGTGGTGTCTGATATGAAGAGCATCTCTTCTGCAATGTGAGAGAGAAGAGAATGAATATTGCTGCTGTTGGTAAAGGAAAGAAAACAGATGGTTATCTTATAGTCTGTAGATTATGGTTTTATAAATATCTTGTTTGGAGGAACCCTAGATGTAGAGGTGAAAAGCTGGGAAAATTGGGAAAGAGCCATGAGTTGTAAAACCCAAAATAGGATGGATGAGAAACATTCTGGTTTTGGTGCAAATCGTTTTTCACTTAATTCTCAGCCTGGATCAACAGCATGCACTTGAATGCAGAGCTGATGAAATACGACATTTGTATGTTATCCATGGTTCCCAGTTGATGGATGGTTTAGGTTAGAAGGCTACTTTGGTGGCTTTGCCATGAGTTTTTCTCTTTGGAAGTAGAGTGTTTCATTCGGCTAATGATTATTTTTTTTAAAAGTTAAGTAATGCTTTCTTGACATTGGCTATTTGTCAGAGCTTAAACATGTTTACTTACATGTCCACCATTAAGTTTTTTCACTGTGCAGAGCACAGATTTCCATAGAATATACTTCTGTTATTCAGTCATAAATTTGGGTTGTATTTCTACAACCCAAAAGGATTAGCATGTTTGGTTCAGTATTTCAGTCATCTGTAGCAAGGATCCACTATTCCTTCAGTTCCAGAAAAAGCTATCTATTAATTTCATATAATTAAAATTGAGTTATTGCCTTAAAATCTAGATGGAACTAGGTTTTATTCCAATAAATAAATATGTGCTTTACCTATTTAAGAGTAAAATGTGTCTTGCATACCTTTTGAATAGTGAAAACATTTATTTCCCATTACTTCATAAAGCAGATGATCTTGGAACCTGTTTTCTTAAGAATAATTGCTTTTAAGTATTTTCCATCATTAGTTCATCATTTCTGATTTGGGTAGGTATAGAAATTGGGTATTTTTCTTTGTCCTATATAGATTCATTTCTATTTCAATGCATCTTGTCATTATGAGCTTCTTCAATTGTATTCCTTTGAATTGGTGTGTATTTTCTGATCTGTTAGCTAATCGTTTATTTTAATGTTAATGTTCATGTATTTTGAATTTTACATGAACAGTATTGACATCATTTTTTGAGAATTGAGTAAGTTCCTACACACTATCAATGTAATATACTAATATTTAATCTATTATGACAAATCATTTAGTAAATTCTAAGACATTAAAATCTAAATGATACAGGAAATTCATAAAACTGACTCTGAACATTTTGGTTTATATACTGTTTTTAGAATTAAAATCATTTCCTAATTTAAGGAAACAGGACATTTTACACATCTACACACACACACGGGTGCACAGGTGTATATGTCTTTGTTTGTGTATTGTTTATGTATAAAGTCTTCCTCATCAATTCCATTTATTTCTTACTCATCAACCTCTGTAATATTCGATCCATGTTACTGCTTTTTTAAGCTTAGAGAGATTTCTTTGATTTTCCTACTCCTTGCCATAATGTGGTCTATGTAGTCTAGTAATCTACATTTGATAACAAAAGAGTTGCTTGAGAGTAATTGAACACACATGCTTCGGTGATAAATAAATGCACTGCATGCATTTTATTATATATTTGCTTAAACATAAATAATTAAATGAAAAGGATAAAAGTTGAAAACTGGTGTCTCTTACACAGTAAGAAGCTTGTGGGCAAGCTTAGTCAGTCTGGTTGCATGTCCCATATTACCCTTGTTCCTTGCTGGTTTAGGCTAAGAAATTGCTTCTTATTTTTCAGAACATTTACTGTATATTTTTAAAACATGCATTTAAAAAATTTTCCTCTTTTCATTTTATTTCATTAAAATTAATTCCAGGTAACTTTTCCTTTAATGAATTTCCACGCATATGTACTTCTTTCAATGACTCCCCAAAATACAGGCTGTAAACTGATTAATGATTTCTCTTTCTTCACTGTGTAGCTCTTTCTGTCTCTTACCTGAGTGTTCTGTCCTCCATCTATTTTTTTCTGCCTCTACCAGAATTCTCTGCCATCCAATCATGATGTTTATAATTTTCTTCCTGTGATAGAGAAATAACAAGGTAACTTGATGAATGGGATCCAAGCTGAAAACAGCTTTTTCCATTACACGACATTGTGACCTTATTTTTCTTAAAACTCTTAGTAACAATATCTTTGTTATAACACTGCATAGATTTATTGATTCTATTTATTAATACTTATGTGATTTGTTATTACCTCATTTTTTCTTTTAATAAGTTAATCACATTTGTTTCCTTCTTTAAATGTTTCATTATCTTATTTTTAAAGCAGAAAAGATTAGAAATTCTATATACAAACTTTCTATTTTTTGTATACTTTAAAAAATAAGCCTTATTGAGATATTGTTAACATACAATAAAATTTCCCAATATTGAATACATAATTCAATGAGATTTGAAAAATGTGTACAGCCCTATAACTATCAGTGCAGTCATCAAACATTTGCATCAGACTGAAAATGTCTCCCGTATCTCCTTTGACGTCAATTTCCTACATATACCCATTGACCCTGGCAACCACTGATCTTTCTTTCACTATAGTTCTGCCTTTTGTAGAATTTCATGTCAGTGAAATCATACAGTGTGTACCATTTTGTGTCTAGCTTCTTTCACTTAGCATAATACTTTTGAATTTCACTTATGCTGTGGCATGTGTCACTGTATTTCTTCTTGCCATTGCTGAATAGTATTCTGCTGTATGGATACACCACAATTTATTCATTTAGCATTTGGTGACCTTTTTAGTTGTTTCGGTTTTTGGTGATTATGAATAAAGCTGCTGTAAGCATTTGCCTGCTGAGTTGTTGTGTGAACATAAGTTTTAATTTCTCTTGAGTAAATATCTGGGCATGGAGTTGCTGGTACACATATGTTGAAATGTTAGACTGTTCTCCAGAGTGGCTGTAATATTTCACATTCTCACCAGCAGTGTATGGCGGTTCCAGTAATTTTACATCCTCACCAACACTTGATGTTGTTAGTCTTTTTAATTTTAGTCACAGAAGTGAGTATATATTTTTTTCAACATGCTTTTTCAATTGCAATTATTCACTTCTGTTTTTACCAAGTTTATAATTATTACTACATCTACTGGATAACATCATGCTTTTATTTTTTCATATGTTACATGTTGTATAACATTTTTCTTTAGAAGGTTGAAGTCTATAAATACATTATCATTTCTTGGTTTCTTTTAGTGCCTGATAATGTAAGGTAACTAAAATCCAAATGTGAACAAATAAGTAGATCAGAGTGGGTCTGGCATGAGCATGCTAATAAATGATTTTTGCCATTGCTTTCTGAGAGCTAGAAATATAATATTTGAAAGAGATTATATGTGACTTAGGATACTGGGTTTTACTGGTGTCCATCAACTATCATAGAACTTAAAATAGAATTGCTTATTTCAAAAATAGTAGCAACCTGATAAATTGCAGGAACTAATTTTTTCCAATACATTTCTATATCTTTTCAACAACTGAAGGATCACTATACAACTCAGCCCTGTCATTTCCTAAAATGGCTCTGTTTTTATTCTTTCTCTCATTATACAGCTTAGAGAACAGTGTACCATTGTCCATTAAAGAAGCTACTTTTATTTAATCCAATACCTACTTACATTTGTCAGAATTGGTGAGTTTTTAACCTTTTTTTATAGCACTAACTGTTCTCAGATCTCTGGCTTTGTTCCCTGGATGTTAAAAAAGACACATAGTCACTTTGTTGAAGTCCTTCTTTAAAAATCCAGTGTAAATGAGAATCATCATCATCATCTCTATCGCTCTATTCTTTTCTATCTGAGAATATTTCATTTCAATATATACTGGAGCTCTGATTTTTCTCACTAAGGCTCAGTTACTACTTCTGAATAATTACTTGGTTAAGTCATATTTTTTCATGAAAGAGTTAATACAGAAATCAAAAGTAAATAATACTGAGTTGTGTAGCCATAAACTTTCTTTTCTCAAATAACTATACCTTGCAAGTCAACCCTTACTTCAGAAAAATGGTTGTAAAATGTTCTTTAAACTAGGTAATATATATTCATTTTTTCATGAATTACTTTGTCAAGTTCTATGTGTAAAGACAAATCAGAGTTTCATACAAACTTTTAGCTTTGTCAGATTTTATAAGTAAACAATATGATACTACTATGAAGTGAAGTATAGTTGTTATTAAAATGAGTTGATTCAACTTCTAGGCACATTCACACTTAATTCATGAAAAGGTTTTATGTTGAATGGAAGGCAGTTTTTCATGTTACATTTTCTCATAAAAACAAATTTTGTATATTTGATTTTTAAGTCTGATATTAGTGAACAAAGACATTGGGAGTATTTGCACATAATAGATTGAATGATGAAGCTAGAGAATGAATATTTGGAAATTACTTCATTTTATTTCTATGTTCAGTTAATAATATTAACCCAGATTGTTAAATTTTATTTCAATTTAGAGTACTGTTAAAGCATGAGCAACTGGAATCTTTTTTGATATGTGGAAGAAAAAAATTGAATGATAAAACAAACCTATATCAGAAAGAATTCAAAATTAAAGTTTTACAACATTTGCTCTAGTTATTAAATACTTTCTCAAACCTGAGACATTTATTCCTTTACATCCTTCTGTATTTAGGTTCAGGATTGATTGAGATTATTCCAAATAACCTGTACTTAGGTCATCAATAAGTATATTTAACAAATGACCAAATGTACACATCTTTATGCTAGATTTCTGTTTTGATTTCTGAAAAGCCAGGCTGTTTTCTAGGAAATACATACCATGGATTTTTCTGAGGTCAAAATTGCAGCAACCATGGGTAATTCTGCATATTTGCTTACTCACAAGTCCCCAAAGAATTATTGTATCTGACTCTTCTATAATGAATGTCTTCTTAGTCCAGCCTAAATCCTCCCTGGCAATTTGCATCATAGGAAGCCCCGCATCTGTTATATAGTAGGGTTGAATTCCAGAGAATTAAGCTCTCCCCTTAGGAGATAGTGCTCTCATTCATGCTACACAGAGGGAGGGCATTCCTGCCTTCCCCCTAACTACCCCATTCCCTGGCCAGGAGAGTTATTCCTAATAGTGTGTGATCAAGAAAATTGATTATTTTAATACACTGTTCTTAATAAATTTGATTATTACAAACTAGAACATTATGGCTTACCATACAATTTGAAGTCTAAATTTTTCTCTGGGAATTTTAATATGTGCGCTGTCTGATGATTTTTGATAAAATAGATTTTGAATTTCACTTGGATTATCTCTTATTTTAAGGAGAGGAAAACTATGAGAAAATTTAATTTACCTCTTTTACTGAATGCATGTTTGTCACACAATACTTTTCTTTATTTGGTTATTTCCATTGTCTGCTCTCTATTACTCATTGTACTTGTGAAAAGTTTATAGTTTGTTTATTGCTTATGAATTTTGTGTCAGAATTGATTTTAAAATAGGTTTCTTAGAACAAATTTATTTGGCTGAGTTGCTTTCATGCTTTCTAACTTAGACAAATATATAACAAAATTCCTGTTTGAGATACAATGAAAATGCAAAATACCTTGATATAACATTAGGAAGAAAAACCATGTGGGTACTGTGTAATGAAAATGATAAGTTTGCTGAGACCTGAGACAATTTTTATCAAGTGAATACTAAATATACTCAAAGATGGCTGTTCTTAACATATTAATTCACAGAATTGATATAATTAAACTTTTAAAAAGTGATTTTAAAAAATTGGTAGAGTAAATCTAAATCTAATGTTTACTTCTCAGAAGGAACAGGGGGAAATAGCTAATACAGGCATTTTGGTAAGTTGTAAAACTACTGATGGTATTCAAGACTTTCTATCCCAAAATATGGCACCTTGGCATTTGAGAAAACAGCAGAAGCCAGAAGATCTCTCTGACCATCCCTTGCACTTCTCTACTGAAGCAGGCCATAAAGAATTTTGTGATCTTCCCTTGAAGTAGGCTTTAAGACGTTCATTTGAGAGGTACTCTCCCTATACCAGGAGGAAAGGAATGTCCTTATCTCTGAAGACAAAGGACGCAGAGAAGAATCTGAACAAACAGGCCTTGCTGAGTTCCCTTCCAGTTTATTATTATTAGCTCATATTCTTTATCCAATCATACTTCTCCATTACTTACCACTTGTGATCAAACCTAAGCATAAGAATAAACACGTTTACCTGTGTTTTTTGGTTCTCCATTTCTGAAGGCTTCTGTCACATAACTTACATAAATATGTATGCTTTTCCTTATTAATCTGTCTTTTGTTGTAGGGGCCTTAGTCATGAGTCATGACTCCAGTGATGGGAAAGAAAGACAATTTCCCCTATACTACAATAATTAAGGCAGTGTCATTTTGACAAAAGGGAAATGGAAAAGAAGGAAAATCAAGATAGCTTCAAATATGTAAAATTTTGAGTTGGTATTATAGTTCAGTGGAGGAATGATGGACTATTAAGTAGCCCAGGGACAATTGGTTAACAAGTGTGGAAACATTTAAATTAGGTTTGTTCTAGTTTTACTGCATATCATATACTGATATAAATTCCAGATATTTAAAGATATAAAAGTACAAGATCTCTGAAAACTATAAAAAATAGAATTGACTGTCTGATTTAGTAACAATAAATAACTTTAAGCATAAAATTAAAAAATCAATCAGAGGGAGGAGGCAGAGCAAGATGGCAGAATAGGAGGTCCCACCCATCACTGATCGCCACCTCCTACCCCTGCAAGGACACCAAGTTAACAACTATCTACATAGAAGTAAACAACTTCATAGGAACTGAAAATCAGGTGAGCACTCACAGTACCTGGTTTTAACTTCATATTGCTGAAAAGGGCACTGAAGAGATTAGAAAAACAGCCCTGAATCGCCACAGACACCATTCCACTTCCACCCCTCCCCAACGCCTGGCAGCGATGGTGTGGTTTGGAGAGTGTCTATGGGCACTGAAGGAGATAGAAAACAGCAATTATGAGGCATTGAACTCAGTGCTGTCCTGTTAGAGCAGAAAGAAAGTCTGAACCAAACTCAGCTGATTCCCACTCAGAGAACATTTAAACTTGAAAGGCAGTTTAGGCCATAAAAACTGCGACTCCTGGGAGGGTCCTAGTGCTGAACTAGGCCCAGCGACAGTGGACTGGGTGGGGCTTGTGACATACTAAGACACCAGCTGGCACAGCCAAGGGAGTGATGGCATCACCCTTCCTTTAAACCCAGAATGTACAGCTCAAGGCTCCAAAAAGAGACCCTTTCCATCTACCTGAAGAGCGGAAAGGGTGGGGAGGACTTTGTCTTGATCTTGGATATCAGCCCAGCAACATCTGGATCAGGCCCCAGTCAGAGTCATGAGGCCTCTGTGACAGCTCCCAGATGACATTTCTAGACACACCCTGGGCCAGAACGGAATCTACTGCCTTGAAGGAAAGGACCCAAACCTGGCAGCTTTCATCACCTGCTAACTGAAGAGTTCTTGGGACCTGAATAACGAGCAGTGATACCCAGGCACTACATTGAGGGCCTTGGTGAACTTCTGAGACTTCCTGGTTTCAGGTACCAACACCGCCACAGTGGGGTAGAGCACCAGGCAGGTTCTTGGGGTCCCTGATTCCAAGAACTCTAATTCCTCATCCAAGGACTTGACTCTTGGATGGCATTTCTGAACCCCCTCTGGACCAGAGGGGAGCCCACTGCACTTAAGAGAGCATCTCAGGCCAGGCAGCTTTTACCACAAGCTGACTTAAGAGACATTGGGCCTTAAGGGAACATTGGAAATAGTCTGGCAGTGCTCTTAATGTCTAAGAGTGTCAGTAGCTACGGGTTGAGGCTCCACTGCCTTTGGAAAAAGGAGGGAAGAGTGGGAAGAGCCATGTGTTGTGGTTTGCCAGCTCAGCCACGATACAATAGAACACAAGATAAACTTCTAAGGCTTTTGACTCTAGTCTCTGACTCCCAGAAGGTACTTCTGAACCCATCTGAGGTCTTGGAACTTTCTATCCTGAAAGAGAGAACACAGGCCTGGCTGTCTTTGCACATGCTGATTGAACAGCCCCAGGGCCTTGAGTGAACATAGGCAGTAGCCAGGAAGTGGTGTCAGCAGGCCATGTGTGAGACCCAACACTGTGCTGTCTTCAGGTCTGAACTATTCCAGTCATAGTAGTGGTGGCCACAAGGGTACTTGTTCACTCCACCCCCAGTTTTAGGTGACTCAAAACAGAGAGAGACTCTGTATGTGTGGGGGAATGTAAGGGGAGAGAACAAGAATCTTTACCTGGTAATCCAGAGGATCCTCCTAGATCTTGTCCAAGGCTGTCCTCTCCACATGGTACCTCTGTGAGTCTGCAAGAACACAGTGTGACTGGGCTTTGGGTGCCCCCTAATGCAGAAATAGCTTAGATCACAACACTCAAGTCATTTCAAATATCTGTAAAGCTTTCCCAAGAAGAACGGATACATATAAGCCCAGACAGTGAAGACTATAATGAATATCTACCTCTTCAATGCTCAGACAGTGAAGAACATCTACTAGCGCCAACATTATCCAGGAAAACATGACCTCACCAAATGAACTAAATAAGGCACCAGGGACCAATCCTGGAGAAACAGATGTGTGACCTTTCAGACAGAGAATTTAAAACAGCCGTGTTGGGGGAACTCAAATTCAAGATAACAAAGAATTCAGAATTCTATCAGATAAATTTAACAAAGAGATTGAAATAATTGAAAAGAATCCAGGAGTAATTCTGGACCTGAAAAATGGAATTGGCATACTGAAGAATGCATCAGAGTTCTTTAATACTGGAATAGATCAAGCAGAAGAAAGGATTAGTGAGCTTTCAAATTAGCATTTGAAAATACATAGAGGAGACAAAAGAAAAAGCAACAAAGCATGCCTACGCGATCTAGAAAATAGACTCAAAAGGGCAAATCTAAGAGATATTGACCTTAGAGAAGAGATAAAGAAAGAGATAGTGTTAGAAAGTTTATTCAAGAGATAGGGATAATAACAGAACTTCTCAAACCTAGAGAAAGATATAAATATCCAAGTATAGGAAGGTTATAGAACACTAAGCAGGTTTAACCCAAAGAAAACTAAGTGAAGGCATTGGATAGTTAAACTCCGAAAGGTCAAAGATAAAGAAAGGATTGTAAAAGAAGCAAGAGAAAAGAAACAAATAACATACAATGGAGCTCCAGTACAACTCACAGCAGATTCTTCAGTGGAAACCTTACAGGCCATGAGAGAGTGGCATGCCATATTTAAAGTGCTGAAGAAAAGAAAACATTTACTTTCTTTCAGACATCAAGGAGAAATAGACTTTTTCAGACAGTGAAAAGCTGAGGGATTTCATCAATGCCAGACCCATCCTTCAAGAAATGCTAAAGGGGAAATGCTTTTCTTTCAATCAGAAAGAAAGAAACATTAATGAACAATAAATCACCTGAAGGTATAAGACTTACTGGTAATAATAAGTACACAGAAAATCATAGAATATTATAACACTGTAATGTGATGTGTAAACAACTCTTATTCTAAGTAGAAAGACTAAATGATCTAATAAAAAATAATTTTTCAAGACATAGTAAAATAAGATGTAAATAGAAATAACAAAAAGTTAAAAAGCCGGAAAATGAAGTTAGAGGGAGTTTTTATTTTCTTTTTGCTTGTTTGTTCATGCAAATAGTGTTAAGTTGCTATCAGGTTAAAATAATAGGTTATAAGAGAGTATAAGCCTCATGAAAACCTCAAATCAAAAAACATAAAATAGATACACAAAAAATAAAAAAGCGAGAGAAATGAAATATCACTGGGGGAAGATGAGAATGAAAGAAGAGGAGATCACAAAACAACTAGAAGACAAATAGCAAAATGGCAGGAGTAAGTTCTTATCAATAATAACATTGAATGAAAATGGACAAAACTCTCCAATCAAAAGACACAGACTGGATGAATGGGTGAAAAACCAGACTCATTGTTTGCTACAAGAAACACTCTTCACCATAAAGACACATGTAGACTAAAGATAAAGAGATAATAAAGATATTCCATGCCAATTGAAACCAAAAAAAAACCAGGAATCACTATGTCAGACAAAATAGATTTCCAGAGCAAAAGTATAAGAAGAGACAAGGTCACTATGTAATGTGATACAGGTGTCAATTTAGCAACAGGATATAACAATTTTAAATATGTATGTACCCAGCCCTGGAGCACCCAGATATATCAAGAAAATATTAAAGCTAAAGAGAGATGTAGATCCCACTACAATAACAGATGGAGACTTCAACACCCCACTTTCAGCATTAGATAGATCTTCCAAAAAGAAAATCAACAAAGAAACATCAGCCTTATCCTGCACTGTAAACTAAATAGACCTAAGAAGATATTTACAGAACATTCTTTTATCTAAGAGCTGCAGAATACATGAATGCACATTCTTTTCCTTAGCACATGGATTATTCTCAAGGATAGACCATATGTTAAGTCACAAAACAAGTCTTAAACATTCAAAAGTATTGAAATAATATTAAGCACCTTCTGTGACCACAGTGAAATAAGACCAGGAATTCATAACAAGAAGAATTTTGGAAACTATACAACTACATGAAAATTAAACAGTATGCTCCTGAACAACCATTGAGTCAATTAAGAAATTAAGAGTGCAATTGAAAAAATTCTAGAAACAAATGATAATGGAAACAGTATACCAAAACCTATGAGATGCAGGAAAAGCAGTACTAAGAGAGAAGTTGATAGCTATGAGTGCCTACATCAAAAAAGAGAAAAATCTTCAAATAAAAAAATCTAATGATGCATCTTACAGAACCAGAAAAGCAAGAGCAAATCAAATTTAAAATTAATAGAAAAGATAAATATCAAACACAAATAAATGAAATAAGAAACGAGAACAATTACACAAAATGTTGGTATTTTGCAAAGTTAAACAAAATTGACAAATCTTTAGCCAGACTAAGAAAAAAAAAAAAATCAAATAAATACAATTAGAAATGTAAAAGAAGACATTACAGCTGATACTGCAGAAATTCAAAGGATCATTAGCGACTACTATGAACAACTATTCACCAATAAATTGGAAATCTGAAAGAAGTGGGCATACTTATATATAAAACCTGAGAAGATTGAACCAGGAAGAAACCCAAAGCCTGAACAGAGAAGTAACAAGTAATGAGATCAAAGCCATAATAAAAACTCCCGCACTAAAGAAAAGCCCGGGACCTGATGGCTTTACTGCGGAATTCCACCAAACATTTAAATAATTAATACCTATTCTACTCAAACTATTCTGAAAAAAATAGAGGAAGAGAGAATCCTTCCAAACTCATTTTACAAGGCCAGTATTACCCTGATACCAAAACCAGGCAAAGACACATCAAACAAAGAAAACTGCAGACCAATATCTTTGAATGTTGATGCAAAAATGTCCCACAAAATACTAGCAAGCCAAATTCAACAATACATTAGAAAGATCATTTATCATGACCAAGTGGAATTTATCCCTGAAATACATGGATGATTTAACTTATTCAAATCAATCAGTGTGATACATTGCATCAACATGCAAGATAAAAATCACATGATCATTTCAACTGATGCTGAAAATGGATTTGATAAAAATCAATCCATTCATGATAAAAACCCTAAAAAAACTGGGGATAAAAGGAACATACCTCAACATAGGAGAGTCATATACAACAGACCCACAGCTTGTATCATACTGGGGAAACATTGAAAGCTTTTCTTCTAAGACCTGGAACATGGCGAAGATACCCACTGTCACCATTGTTATTTAACATAGTACTGGAAGTCCTAGTTAGAGCAGTTAGGCAAGAGAATGATACAAAGGGTATCCAAATTGAAAAGAAAGAGGTCAAATTATGCTTGTTTGCAGATGATAAAAATCTTGTATTTGGAAACTTTTAGAACCAATAAATTCAGTAAAGTTGTAGTATACAAAATTAACATACAAAAATGAGCAGCGTTTTTTTACATGCTAACAGTGAGTAATCTGAAAGAGAAATAAAGTAATTCCATGTACATAGCCACACATAAAATTACTTAAGAATTAACCAAAGAAAAAAGATCTCTATAATAAAAACTATAAAATACTAATGAAAACAATGGAAAAGAACATCAAAAAAATGGAAAAATATCCCATGTTCATGGATTGGAAAAATCAATATTGTTAAAATGTTCATACTACTCAAAGCAATCTACAGATTCATGTAGTCTCTATCAAGATACCAATGACATTCTTCACAGGAATAGAAAAAAAAATTCTAGGCCGGGCGCGGTGGCTCAAGCCTGTAACCCCAGCACTTTGGGAGGCCGAGACGGGTGGATCACGAGGTCAGGAGATCGAGACCATCCTGGCTAACACGGTGAAACCCCGTCTCTACTAAAAAATACAAAAAAAAAACTAGCCGGGCGAGGTGGCGGGCGCCTGTAGTCCCAGCTACTCGGGAGGCTGAGGCAGGAGAATGGCGTAAACCCGGGAGGCGGAGCTTGCAGTCAGCTGAGATCCGGCCACTGCACTCCAGCCCGGACAACAGAGCGAGACTCCGTCTTAAAAAAAAAATTCTAAAATTTATATGAAACCAAAAAAGACTCAAAATAGCCAAAACTATTCTAAGCAAAAAGAACACAACTGGAAGAATAACATAACTTAATTCCAATTATACTACAGAGTTAAGTAACCAAAACAGGGTGGTACTGGCATAAAAACACACATAGACTAATAGAACAGAATGGAAAACCCAGAAACAAATCCAGACACCTACAGTGAACTCGTTTTTGACAAAGGTGCTAAGAACATATACTGGGGAAAGGAAAAGACAGTCTCTTCAATAAATGGTGCTGGAAAAACTGGATGTCCATATATAGAAGAATGAAACTAGATCCCTACTCTCTCTTGCCATATACAAAAATCAAATCAAAATGAATTAAAGTCTTAAGTTTAAGACCTCAAACCATGAAACTACTATGAGAAAACATGGGGGGGGAAATTCCAGGACATTGGTGTGGGCAAAGATTTATTGAACAGTACCCTACAAGCACAGGCAACCAAAGCAAAAGGGGACAAGTGGGATTACATCAAGTTCAAAAGTCTCTGCACAGCAAAAGATACAATCAACAAAGTGAAGATACAACTCACAGAATGGGAGAAAATGTTTGCAAACTACCCCCTGACAATATATAACCAGAACATATAAGGAGCTCAAACAATTATATCCAAAAAAAATCTAATAATCCGATCCGATCAAAAGATGGGCAAAATAGTTCAATAGACATATCTCAAAAGAAGACATGCAAATGACAAACAGGCATATGAAAGGTGCTCAACATCACTGATCATCAGAGAAATGTAAATCAAAACTATAATGAGATATCATCTCACCCCAGTTAAAATGGCTTATATCCAAAAGACAGGCAATAACAAATGCTGACGAGGACATGGAGAAAAGGGAACCTTGTACACTGTTAGCAGGAATGTAAGTTAGTACAACCATTATGGTGAACAGTTTAGAAGTTCCTCAAAAAACTAAAAATTAAGCTACCATACCATCTAGAAATTCTTCTATTGCATATATACCTCAAAGAAAAGCAATCTGTATATTGAAGAGATATCTGCACTCCTATGTTTGTTGCAGCATTGTTTACAATAGCTAAGATTTGGGAGCAACCTAAGTGTCCATCAACTGATGAATGGATAAAGTAAATGGGGTACTTACACACAATGGAGTACTATTTAGACATAAAAAAGAATGAGATCCAGTCATTTACCACAACATGAGTGGAACTGAAGGTCATTATGTTAAGCGAAATAAGACAGGCACAGAAAGACAAATATCACACATTTTCACTTGTTGGTGGGATCTAAGAATAAAAAACCATTGAATTTGTGGACATAGAGAGTAGAAGGGTGTTTACCAGAGGCTGTGAAGGGTAGCGGGAAATTAGTGGGGAGGTTAGGGTGGTTAATGGATACAAAAAAAAAAAAAAGAAAATAGAATACGACCTACCATTTGCTAGCACAGCAGGATAACTACAGTTAATAATAACTGAACATTTTAAAATAACTTAGAGTGTAATTGGATTGTAACTTAATGGATAAATGCTTGAGGGGATGGATACCCCATTCTTCATGGTGTGCTTATTTCACATTGCATGCTTATATCAAAACATCTCATATACCTTAAAAATAAGTATAACTATACCCACATAAATTAAAAATAAAATAATTAAAAGGGAAAGCCATAGGTTTGACTACATAAAAATTTAATAATTTTTGAATGGAAAAAAAATCCTTGGAGAAAATAACCTAGAAAAAACTATTAGCAGCAACTATTTCAGAGACATTGCATCTTCATGGTCAAAGAATTCATATAAGTTGATACCTAGAATGCTGAAATCCTAATAGAAAAGTGGACCAAGTACAGATAAGAAGACTCGCAAGATAATTTTTTAACATACTAAAAAGTTCAATTTAACTAGGAATCACAGATATATACCCATAAACACACCAATCATTTAAATAAAGTTGTTGAGATTTTGTTGAATATCCTTCCTGTCTGTTATCTATCCTATCTATACCTATTGCTTGATATATCCATCTATATAGTTTCTTTGTATGTTACTCTTCATCCATTTAGCTATCCATCCATTTACATATTTTTTTGAAAAGTGACCATAATGTATACTTTTTTTATTTTTTCTGTTTAACATATTTTGAACTTCTTTTCATATCATTGTACATTCTTTTGTTCAATCTTTGCATCTTGTTACACTGTATGGATGTACCGTAGCTTATTGAAATGAGCTGTCTTACTTGGCACTTACGTTGCTTACAGTTTTCTAATAGTTACATATTGAGCATCATCACACTGATCAGATTATTTTCTAAAGGTAAATTTGGAAAGGTTGGATTTGCTTTTTCAAAAAGTATGCACATGTTTCAGACTTCTGCTGCCTGTTGCTAAATTGTTCACCTTTCTACCAGTAATGCATCAGAGTAAGCATTCTCAAATTCTTCTAAACACTGGCTAATATAGTCAGAATTTTATGTCAGTCAAAATGATTGGCAATATCTTATTCTTTTACTTTGCTTTTTTTGATTATTAAAGTGACAAACATATTATTTTGTGGTTTTTGGTAATTTTTGATGAAATTCCTAATCATATCCTTTCCCCCAATTTTTCCTTTGATATAATAGTCTTTTCATTATTTATAAAGGTTACATTCATATTTAGGTAAATATGCCTTTGAATTATGTAGATTTTTTAACAGAGAGAAATTTTTAAAAATCTTTAATTAACCTACTAGCTTTGTGCTTCATGGTTTCTACTTTCAGTGTTATAATTATAAACCCCTACTGGAAACCAAGATTATATTAAGTAGAATGAGAATATTTTGATTCATCTGTTCCATTTTCCTTCAGGTTTATAGTTGGATCTTTCATTATAGAATGTATGATCAATGGGATTTTTTAACATAGAGCCTTAGAGGAAAACTCAGGACCACCTGGTTTTTAATTAAAATGAATTCTTTCAGAAGATTATATTGTGAATGTAGCTTCCCAGTGACTTCCTTCTTAGTGTTCAAATTGGGCTCACTGGAAGGACTGAACTGTATTAAGATCTTATGGATGTTAGCATAATTATTTTTAATGTTAATGTTTTTATATACAGTGACTGAGTTATTCTCGATTTGAGTAACAATACTTTAGTAACTCATCTGAGTTTTGTGAGGAAATTTTATTACTCAACATTCATATCTTAGAAGGTCAAATTATTCTAGAAGATACTGCTTTGATTTTAGAGGAACAGGTTTATTGATCTGGTGAGAAAATCACTGGGGAGTGAATCCCAAGCATTCACTAAATTAGTAAATTTAAAACATGATAACTCCTATGGATCGAAACGTGATCCTTGTTTTGAAGGAACTGAAAGGTAAGGTAATCAATAGGTTTATGAGAAGATATATCAAGATGCCTGGCTTGGCTTTTTCTAAACTACATAACTCTTCCTACTCTATTCTACTGGTATTGAGTACATTATTAGTCCCATGTGTTTGCACTGGAAAGAGAGTGAGTATCAATGCTCTATCACCAAGGACAGCATGTTTTAATCACTTGGATCTTCTTAGAAAAAATACAGATTTTGAATTTGTAGGCTTTGACTGGACTTGAGATTCTGCATTCCTATTAAGTCTCCAGAAAAAAAACCACTGTGCTGGTTCATAGACTCCTCTTTGAGTAGAAAGTGTGGAGAACTCTTGTATTGACATTTCTAGTTCTCTATAAATAAAGTAATAGGTAAAACACATGAAATAGTAAAATTGCAATACAGTAAAAACATTAAACATCTTATAAGTATCAAGTAAATTAAATACTTTTCTCCTGTTAATGTTTCTTTAGTTACAGAGAGACCCAAGCTGAGAACCTAGAAGAGTAGAAGGAAAATATATTTTTCCTCTTTTATTATGAAAGGTAGGATCCTTTAATAATTGGAAGTTAATGGTGTATAGGATACCTGGGTAGGTGTCTGAATCTAGAGAAACAAGGATAGTGCCTCTCATCTTTGTGTTTCATCTTCTGCCATAGGCATTGCCAGGAGTTATATTTGGAGAGAAGCAGAAAACACTATTTGGATTAGTGTTTAGCGGCTACTTCAGACTTCAACAAAAAAGGCTGATCTCATTTCTGCCCAGTTTGGGGGCACACACACACACGCGTGTATATATATATATATATATATATATTTGATATAAAATGTGGAACTATTTTGAAATATAGTTGAGTACTACTGTATTATAATAGTGGTTATTTTTTCTTCAAACTAGTAAATGTCAAATGATTTCAACGTAGAAGTTGATCAACATGTCTAAAAAGAACAGCTATCCATAGCCAATACTTTAAGCATTTATTCTTTTAGACTATCAGCTGGGAAGGTAACATCCTTCTGGATATTTTTGTCATATTTGGGTATTTTTGGCTCTCCATGAAGATGAATAGTTTCTATTTTTAATGGTCTTTGATAGTAGAGTAAAACTCTCTATTATAAATTTTGGATATTTCTTTATGTTTTATAAGTTATAACTAAAATTTCTGAAAGGCCCAAGCAAGGTTAATGACCAAACTAATAAAGCATGCTCCATGGGATGCCTCTCCTCTTATAAAGATACTTAGTGCTAAATTTATAAAGTTTTAATTTGTGGAGTACCAACAAGAGTCATTTTCAAGTGAGTAAGCTTTTTAATCTCAATTTTGCCATCTGAGAATCACTTAAGAATTGCCCAGTTCAAGGGTATACATTATAGCCAATCCCAAGTAATTTCTACTCATTTTCCAATACACAGTGTTATGTTCTTTGAAAAATGTAATACAATCTGTATGATACCATGTGAGTTTCAGTGTAAACTTTATCACTAATGAGATATTACTGAAGGGTTTCTTGGATTGTGAGCCCTTGAGAGGCAGCTGGAGAGATGGATATATCCTCTCACTTTCTATGTTTTCCTAGAAATTGATGTACAGTGTAGAGAGTCAGTATGTCTGTGTATTTCAGAGACATTCTCATAATGCTTATTTTATTTCCCAAGACATTATTCTTGTGATTAGAGTTTTGTTGTTTCTGTTCGTGTAGCAGTGGGAGTTCATCATTACTTATTTAGACAATGTATAGATTGATTTTTTTCTCTTTATTTTTTGGGCTCCTAAACATTTCATATGTCTCACCAGTTGCGTGTATTCATAAAATGTCTTCATCATATTGTGATTCTGTTCATCACTTAAATGGATCCAGTAAAAAAAAAATTATGATGGTATAGAGAGAGCATGGGTTGGCAAACTGAAGTCCATAGGCCAAATCTGAATCACTGCCTTTTTTTCATAAATAAAATATTTCTACCTGTTTTTTTGGAACACAGCTATGCACATTCATTTAAGTATCTTATGTGGCTGCTTTTGAATTACAAAGGCAGAGTTGAATAGCTGGGATACAGACCATACGAATTGTAAAACTTAAAATATTTGCCATCTAGCCCTTAAACCCATGATGTTAAGGGATGATATAGAGAAGCTGATTATTGGGTCATCTACTTCTTCACACAAAATTCATTCAATATTCATCCAGCAATATCAGGTAAACCAATGGGGGATTTATAAGAGAAAACAATGGAAAGGAAAAATAATCTTGACTTCCCTTCTGATAATATGCAGAATAGATACCCTGAACCACACTCCCGTAAAAATGATTAAAGATAAAATAAAACTTTAAAATTGCATAGCAGAGTTAGCAAGAAATTTTGGCTTCCTCCTACTCCAGCAATAAACTGAAGATGGGAATAGGTGAAGATAAGCTAGTACTCAAGTTGGCTTTTGCCTAGGAGGCTTTTGCCTGACTACAGTGAAGTTGATCTTTGATTTTGATGTCTCGGCGCGGTACACAAGACTTGAAACAAATCTACTGCTTACATAAGATGTAAGATCTTTTGGGAGACTGTTACATGACTCTGGTACCCCAAAGGCTACACTTTTAGCTTAAGAATGAACTAGAAATAAACTTCCATAAACAGGATAAATTTCTTATACAAAACTTTGGTGGTAGGTAGAAAGGGGTGGGAAACATCTTTGAAATTTTATAATACAAGCTGGCCTTGTTTGGACTCAAATGAAAACATCTCTGTGGAAACAAAAACCAAACAAATAGAAAAATGTCATGTAAAGAATTTATTTTAAAATGGTATCTCATCTGTAATGGTCTGGAAGTAAACAGAAATCCACTTTATAAGAAATTACTTTCAATTCAGGCTTCATAGAATTCCTAAAGATAAAGTTACAAGGGAAGAGAGTGCATAATCAAAAAAAGAAAACTTCCATATACAAACAAGGAGATAAATCACCATGAATGAGAACCAGCAAAAGTAATAGCAATAATAACCAGTAGAAATTTAACAAAATAAATGTATGCAATCGTAAAATGAGACTAATATGTCTAAAGAATTTAAAGGTTGGTAGAAAAATATAAATAAGCACTATCAAATAATCGGATTTGAAAAATCTAAATTTAACAATAAAATCACTATTTAAAAATAAAGAATTTGTTAAGTAGCAAACAATACAGAGGCTAAGAGTATGAGGGAACTGGAATATCTGAAGAAATAATTCAGAAGGACAAAAGGATAGAAAATATAGATGAAGACAAGTGGATAGACACGTAATAATGGAAAAAACCTCACATATTTCTAACTGGACCCTCAGAAGGCACGGTTAGAATGTCAAAAAGGCACTATTTAGAGAAATAATGGGGAAAGATTTGCAAAATTGATGGAAATTTTTTAACTTTTAATTAAGATACAGAAGTCTCAAAGGATACATAAAAATAAACCCAAATCTTGAAGCTTCGTAATGAATCTGCAGAAGACAAAAATACAGAAAAGATCTAAAAAGCTACTCAGTGAATAAACATTACACACAGAGAAATGATGATTACACTTACAGATGACATTTCAATAATAGTAATAGAAGGTAGAGGAAAGTGTGGAATTGTATCTGCATATTGAAAATAATTGTCTTCTTGGAATTATACATCCAGAAAACTGTCCACTCAGAATGAAGTAATATGAAGAAAATTTATGACAAACATGTGCTGAGAGAATTAACTACCCAAACACTCTTACAAAAAAGAATTTTAAAAGGAGTGCTTCAGGAGGAAGAGCAATCCCATTTTGAAAGTCTAAGATTTAAAAAAATGTTAAGTGTGTAGAATTCTAATTTGAGGGAATAATTAACCAACATACTGCCCCAAAATAATATTTGGAGGAAGCAATTAGAGTTGAAGGGTTCCAAGTTTCTTGTAAAGTTTGGAAAAATTTTTAAAAGATTGGTTATCTTCAGGTTTTAATTTAAGTATGTTTATTAAAATTTCTTTTCTTTTTTTTTGAGACAGGGTCTCCCTCTGCCACCTAGGCTGCAGTGCAGTGGCCTGATCACAGATAATTGCAGCCTTCACCTCACAGGCTCAAGCGATCCTCCCACCTCAGCGTCCCAAATAACTGGGACTGCAGGCACACACCATCACACTGGGCTAATTTCTGTACTTTTTGTACAGATGTGGTTTTGCCATGTTGCCCAGCCTAGTCTCAAACTCTTGGGCTCAAGTGATCCTCCCACGTTGGCCTCCCAAAGTGTTGGATTTACAAACATGAGCCACTGTGCCTGGCCTTTGCTTATTAAAATGTCTAAAGAACTACTAAAAGATAAAATGTGTATCTAGCTCTCAGGTTATTAGAAGGAAAATTGTGGCGAGGAAAAACATCAGTATCAAAGTCATTGAAGTAGGTAATAAAAGAATGGAAAAAATATGATAATGTGATAAATAGAAAGTACAACTAATTAAATGAATTAAAGTTTTCACTTAAAATACGAAATGGCTTAAACTTTCTGTTTAGAAGCTAGGATACATTTAAAAAAAAAAATTCAACCTAAAAGAAACGAACGCAGCTGGGCCCGGTGGCTCACGCCTGTAATCCCAGCACTTGGGGAGGCAGAGGCGGATGGATCACGAGGTCAGGAGATTGAGACCATCCTGGCTAACACAGTGAAACTCCGTCTCTACTAAAAATACAAAAAATTAGCCAGGCGTCGTGACAGGCACCTGTAGTCCCAGCTACTCAGGAGGCTGTGGCAGGAGAATGGCGTGAACCTGGGAGGCCGAGCTTGCAGTGAGCTGAGATCCCGCCACTGCACTTCAGCCTGGGGGACAGAGAGCCTGCCTCAAAAAAAAAAAAAAAACACACACACACACACACACAGGAATTCATAGAATGCATAAATAGAATGCATAAAAACTTAAGTAGTAAAAAAACGTACCAGGCAAACATTAACCAACAAAATCTGGGATAGGTATATTTGTACAAGATAAGATAGATCTTAAGGCAGTGTAAAAATAATTTTATTTTTTTGAGACAGAGTCTCACTCTGTTGCCCAGGCTGGAGTACAGTGGTGTAATCTCGACTCACTGCAACCTCTGCCTCCCGGATTCAAGCTATTCTCTTGCCTCAGCCCCCGAGTAGCTGGGACTATAGGTGTGCACTACCACGCCCCACTAATTTTTTGTATTTTTAGTAGAGATGGGGTTTCACCATGTTGGCCAGGTTGGTCTCGAACTCCTGACCTTGGGTAATCCACCCACCTTGGCCTCCCAAAGTGCTGGAATTACAGGCGTGAGCCACCAAGCCCGGCCAAAAAAAGATACTTTAGATATAAAGTGGCCCAAAACATAGGAAAATTTCAATTAATCAAGATATAAAAGTTCTAAACTTTATGTACTTAAAACTACAGCTTCAAAATATGTAAAGCCCAAATTGATAAAACTACCAAAAAAAAAAAAATGGCAGGTGTAATAGATTTGAATATATGTCTCTAAGAATTTACAGATCAGGAGGAATTGAATAACATAATGTAGGCAAATTTTCTGGAAGAGATGTATAGGGAATACTATCCCCAATGACCATAAGAGATACAGAAAATTAGCCAAATTTGATCAAATCTTAATTAGAAAAAGAGAATAAGCTCAAAGATAATAGGAGAAAGGAAATAACACACATAAACGTCGAATTAATACAATAATACTAAAAGAAGAAAATGAGTGTTAAAAAAAGATCAAAGCTGATTCATTAAAAAGACTGGCAAGAGAGTTCAAAAACCCAAAAGAAGACAAAATAAATAGTATTAGGAATGAATCAAAAATGAAAAGGTTCAGCAGGGTTTAAAGTGATTTGAAAAGGGCATTATGAACACGTTTATGCTGCCAAAGTTGAAACCATGTGAAATGTCAAATTCCTAACATAAATTACCAAAACAGAGTTAAAAGAAACAGAACAATTCAATGTCCATATCCATTAAATATTTGAATCAGTAATCTTCTCTTCCAATATCACCACTGACACACAATTTTGTTGCGATCTTTTACTAAAACTTTAAGGAACTGAAAATTCCAATCTTATAAAATTATTTTGGAAGAGAGAAAAATGAAATCTACCTTCCAACTTATTTTTTGAGACAGTGTAATAAATAATTATAGCCTGATTTCTTAGATTTAAAAAGTTAAAGTATTAACAGAATAAATCTGGGAATGTATAAACATCGTATCAAAACTATGTAGCTTAAAAAAAAAATGGGAATGTAAGGTGGCACAGCATTAGAAAACAATTATTTTGCAGATCCAGAAAAATTAATTGATAAAATTCAATAATAATAATTAAAATTTTAGCAAAGCAGGTAGAAAAAATTCTTAACCAGGTACGTGTTCTAAAACAAATAGTATGATGATAAATGGTGAAATATTGAAAGTTTTATCTTTTTCAATGTGGACTTGGATAATGTGGTTTTAAAATGTATATGGAAAAGCAAGAAAAGCCAAGACACTCCTGCACAACAGTAAGGATGGAGGACATGCCCTACCAAATATAAATTCTTATTATAAAGTTAGAATGGTTAAGATTTACATTGTTCAGGTTTAGACAAATAGGCCAGTGGGAACAGAAGAGAAAGCCCAGAAACAGACCAACACTTTTGTTAAGATCCCATGACATGTCAGTTAGAGAAAGTATTGAGTACAAATAAGGTGTGCTGAGACAGGTCCATGTCAATATGCGGAAAACAAAATAACCTAACTTTCCTCACTCTTTATGTCACAACATATACAAAAATCAGTTCCATGTATTAAAAACCTATTAAAATGTGAAGTTTCTAAAATTTTGGAAGACAATATAGGAGAATATATTTTTGTCTTGAGGTTAAAAAGTTTTAAATAAAAACAGAATTAGACAACAAAGGCAAATTTGACTTCACAAAAATGTGAGTATCTGTTTCAATAGATATCATAAAGTGAAAATAGACCACAAATGGGAAGAACATGTTAACTATATATATGTGAATGTGCATGCAAATATATACATACACACAAGCATTGACAAAGTATTAGAATCTATAATGTACAAAGATATTGTACAAATTTATATGTAAAAGACAAACTTTGCATTTCACATTAAAAGATGCATGATTACGAAGTGAACAAAAAATGTTTGGCTGCATTATTAGCTGTAATAAAATACAAATCGAAATTATAATAAAATACCATTTACAGTTAACAGACTGGTAGAAGTTAAAAGTCTCTAATATCTTGTGCTGGTAGAAATGTAGAAGAATAGGAACTCTCATACAATGTATTTAGAAATGAAAATAGTTAGAACCCCTTTAGAAACCATTCTGTATCATATAATCAAGTGGAACATATAGATGCCCTACAATCCAGCAGAATTTATCCAATAAAAATGCTTTACAAGTGTACTTGTAGATATGAAAAATAACATGTATAAATGTTTTGTTTATAGTAGCAAGAGAAGTGGAAAATATCCCAAATGTCCATTGTCAGCAGAATGAATAAGTGAATTTTGAGGTATTCATGAAATGCAATATTATAACGCAATATGAATGGACTTGCTACAACTATATATATTATGAAGTCTAAACAGCATAATGAGTGAACAAACCAAGGCATAGATTATGTTCAATATGATTCCATTTATTAAAAAAAACATGCAAAATCAAACAAAATATTACTAAGATAATAAGGCATAACATGGACTAAACTCAGGATCACGGTTACCTCTAAGTGTGGGGTGCTGATGAGGATGTGATCAGAGAGGTGGCTTCAAAAGTAGCAAAAATGTTATTTAAAAAACTGGATGGGGACTGTGTGGCTATTTGTTTTATTGCTATTTTTGTTCACATATTATTCATATGTTATAAATATTCCTCAGTGTATGTTTATTTAAAAAATATCCACATAGTTGATGTTAGAAGATTCTTTCAGTAATTCCAGTTATAGTCTATCCTGCTTTATGTGTGCCTCTATAATGTTAATTAGCTCTTATACCATTGTAAATATGGGAACGATACCTGTTTAGATGGAAATCATGTGGGTTCATATTGCAATTCATATTCTGTAATCGCATTTAGACTCAAAGTAAAGCCAACATAGCAGAACATGCAAAACACAGAGAAATAGCCTATTGACTGCAAGTTATTTTACTGGTTCAATTTAACCATATCCTCTGTTTTGGATGATCTAATTGAGCAGTTTTCCCAGTGTGTGTTTTGTTCTTTTTTATGTAATTCAGCAGCTTCACCCTCTTCCATCAAACCACTTTTACTCATTATTTAAAAGTAAAGTCTCATATTTACTATAGTATTTCTTTACTTATTAGTCACTTAACATGTCTTTTAAACTGTGAAAATATTTAAAATTACAATGATTTTATTGTGAGCTCAACTTATAAGTTTCATAGATTATAACTAGTGCCCCCAATACTTTTTTCCTTAAAATCTTAAAATTCTCCCTTAAAATTAATTTTAATTTTTATTATTTAATTTTGTAGAACTTGAGGGTTTTTTCAGAATGCATATATTACATTTTTACAGAAATTCCTGTGTCTTCATCAGTTTTGATTAGATTTAGCCTTATATATAAAATTACTAAAAAATGTACCATTTGCCTACCAAATGTACAAGCCAGTGATCCAATACTAGGTACTAAGGGAAATGCACACGGACAACTAATATAATTGTGATCATAAGTGATATAAAGCCTGCCTATAAAATAAAGATTAAATTATTAACAATCAAGTCCTGCAGAGTCTTGACCTAATCTAAGTTTCCAGTCTGTCCTTCCTGTGTTTGTCTTCCAGTTGCTCTCCCCTTCAGCCATGTGGACTTATTATCTGTTCTTCACACACACACTGTGAGCCTTGGAGGAGATAAGCAAATTGAAGAGCTTTTACCTTGCCAATCCTTCCTTCATTGTGCTGACAGTGTTAATTTCCTGCAATATTAATCATATCACACAAAATTCACATCTCCCATTTAAAACCTTTAATGGTTCCACACAGCCTACAAAATTAAGTACATATTCATTGCATAGTTCCCATAGATCCTTTAGTATACAGTCCTGACTGTCATTTAACGTTTCCTCCTCACTGACCCTATGCTTTAGTAACCCTCAATAGTCATAATTCCTTAGGTGTACTAGATACTTTCATGAGTTCACACCTTGTCTTGGTTTGTAATGCTGTAACTGTGCATTGCCTCTTTTTGTTCACTTCTGTATGCATTTGAGTATTGACTCAATCATCATGGTGCAGATAGAAGGCCACATATTACATGTGGCTGCTTACTAGACAGAGTAAACATTTGTAGAATAAATGAGCTTTGTTCACATGCCTCCTTATCATATAATCTTGTGCATGTGTGTTTATTGTTAGTATTTATTTGTGTGGTTTACCCAGCACATCTGAAATTTTCAGTTCTAGATTTTCTACTCGTTTCATATTTTTGGGAAAGTAGCTTATTTTCTTTGAGCCACAGTTTCTTCCTCTATAAAACAGTGACAAAAATTTGACCTAAATCACAGAGATTTGGGGACAAAGCCAGTACTTTGTTAATTACTAAGTGCTATCCACGTGTTAGATTAACTGTAATAGTTTAAAAAGTTCTCAAAATGTTGAAGTTGAAATTGTTGAAACATTTCAGTTCAGACACCAACTCCCTGACTTCTATAAAGAACTTAAATATGAAATGCTCCTCGTTTTTTACTGTGTCATCAGTTTTAGCTCTTATTTTATGTAATTAGTCTGTAAGCTCCTTGAGGACAGTTTTATTCATTGCTGTTATCTTCTGGAATTGTCAAATGTGTGAATGAACAGATAACCATTAGTATCAAATATAGCAATTTGAACAGGGGTTGGCAAGAGGCTAGATATATTGAATAAACTTATTAAATGGATGGCCCTTGTGTGAAGAAAAAAGCCAAGAAAGAATTTTAAAAGCCGTCTTGCACCTGAGCATTTAATGGGGGAAACCCTTTCTGTATCAACCTTCCTATCATTAACAATGACTGTGAAATCTCACTGGGCTCCTGGATGTATTTTATGTACTTACAAACAGTAAAGCATTATCAATAATTACATTAGCCATTGTTATTTAAATCACTATTAGTCATAAATATATACCTATTGAACATATGCTGACCTATACTTACTTATAAAATGGATAAATAACTCCCTCTTCTCATATGATATGTATGTTGCTGAAATCCAGAGTCCAAACCACCAAAAATCAGAGCCAGGGAAGTCAGGACAGGGGAGTCAGAATCCTTGAGTTCAATTCCCATCAATCCTGCATTCTACTTTTTTATCCTTCTTTGGCTTAGTCCTCAACTACAAAAGGAGGCTAAAATAGATACTAGCTCATTGGACTGTTTGAGGATTAATGATTCAATAAATGTCAGCCTTTGTCAAAGTTCCTGCCTCAGAGCAAGTGCCCGTATACTGTTAGGTGATGCTGTTGTTTGTGGTTGCTCCTTTTATTATAATCATCTTCATGTGCCTTCTGAGGCCTTAAAGAAACACTAAATTATATATAATCATACATATGTGATAGACATATGTAAAGGAGATTTTCTAAGATTCAGTACATGAAGCCCTGCTTTGACATCTCCCTCTCAAGCAGTAACCTATGAAGACATTCATCTATTGAAAACCGGGTGGCTTTATCACCTCCAGAGCTTCAGCAGTAGTTGGAGATGTGGGGCCAGACACACAGGGAAAGGGGATAGCAGAAAAGAATAGAGGAAGCTGGTTTTCTACCAGGTGATCTATCAAAGAAGTGCTAGTTGGGTGAGACTGGATCCTGCATTAGAAGATGAGGGCAAGATGCATCAAATTACAGACTGCAACAATATCTCAACTGCTTGGCTTTATCAAAATGTCTTTGTTACCCGAGTGTAATCAACTTAATTGATGAGAAGAGAGATTTTATTCTTTATAAATCATAATTTTCATTTAGTAGCTCAAGCTGGTTTTTTTTTTTTTTTTTTTTTTTTTTTTTTTGTTTTTTTAAAAGTGGGTTTTTTTTTTTTTTTTTTTTTTTTGTCTTAGGATTTTTAAAAATGGGCGTTACTGATGATACACATTTATGGAATTCAGGAATCTCCAACAATAGTTCTCTCTATATATTTTTTAGGGGGGTCTCTTCTAGAAAACTGATTGGCTAAGAATTAATGATTGTTATTTTCTTAATACCAGAATTTGTTCTATTAACTAGCATAGCTGCAGACTTTCATGACGTGAGACCCTACATGTGATACTAATTATATTCCTTAATTTCAATCCTTCTGATTTCTCATGTTAGACTTAGTTAAACAGCTAGGTATATATTTTACTGAGTGTTTTCAGAGAATTTTTCAAAAATAACAATTTATTCTAATTTTAATATTCCCTAGATAATATTGAAATAAACCAGCTCTGTATAATTTAGCCTGAGATAAAAGCATCAGTATATTTGGAACACAAACTTAATTCTATCTTTTGTTGAACTACCCAATTTAGTAAAAGCATTTCAATGGTACTTCTTAAATGTAGTATGACTTAGAATACGGGAAGCTGCCCAGAATGTAAAAAGAGGAGAATAATTTATATTTAATTGGTCTAAACCTACTTTACCTAGGTCAATAAGAACAGAAACCAGCAACATTAATCAAGATAAAATTATCAGCTGATTAATCAGTGTTCTAATTACTGCATAGTTCTTTACCTTTTCAATTTTAATTACTAAACCTCATTGTCTTTTCCATATGGCTAACATGTATTCATGGTGTATTTTTCTCCTAGTGAAATAAGATAAAATTATACATTCTAGATATTAAAATATCAAATGTAGAAAATTACTAGTGCCTCTTAAGAATTTCCCCAAAAAGTATAAAAAAGCTACTAGGTTATACAGGAAAGGAATGATAACTTCATGGATTTTTAAGTGAATGCTCTTTGTGGTCAATACAACTATGATTATGGAACTAAGCTTTGTGAAACAGTAGATTTTAATGCAATTGGTATTAAATATAAATTCGGAAGATATATTGGAGACTTTCAAGATGATTTGTTTTAGAGAAGGCCTGAATATTTTTTGGTAAATGTCTTTATTAGGAATATGGTGATCCTACTGCAGGGTTTCTTCCCCTTGGCACTATTAAAATTTGGGCCTGATCATTCTTTGTTGCAGTGGGACTGTCCTGTGCATTGTAGAATGTTTAGCAGCATCCCTGACCTCTACCTACAAGATGCCAGTAGTCTCCCCAGCCCCTCTATCCCTACCCTTTACCGCTATACAAATGTCTGCAGACATTAACAATTATCCCCTGGGGGTCAAACTTGTCCCCTTACTGAGAATCACTGATCTCACTGGCCGTCATTTGAAAAATTTACTTTAAAACAGATATATTGTATAATAAGACATCCTTGCCAGGGGAGTGGAAGTTTTTTACAGGTTAATTATTTTTATGGGAAAATCTTTTGATATATAAATTCCCAGATACTTTTGATGACATAATGATGATGATCATTGAGATGACAGCAATAATGAATATTCACTAAGTTTATCTATGTCATCACTGTATGAAGGTATAGCAGTTCTGTGAGGTAGGCCCTGTTGTTACTCTCTCGGGAGTTTAGAAAGTTTAAATAATGCCCACATTTATATAAAGGCCTAGTTAAGCCTTCCTGACTCCATTTGATAGAACTTTAAATAAAATAACCCTCCTTGAAGATTTGGTATTTCTAAGAAGGTGAAAAATTTGTGCTTTTTTTTTTTTTTTTTTTTTGAGGTGAAGTCTTGCTCTGTATCCAGGCTGGAGTGCAATGGTGCAGTCTCAGCTCATTGCAACCTCTGCCTCCCGGATTCAAGCTATTCTCCTGTCTCAGCTTCCCGAGTAGCTGGGACTACAGGCGAGCACCACCATACCCAGCTAATTTTTTGTATTTTTAGTAGAGACGGGGTTTCACCATGTTGGCCAGGATGGTCTCGATTTCTTGACCTCATGATCTGCAATAGTTTTGAATGTTGATTACATTTTAAATTGTGTCAATTTGTGGTCTATTGAGGAAATTAATGTAAAATATTTGGGTTTTACTTAAACACTACACAAGAATTATCTTAAAATTCAAATGTGAACTTATTTGGCATTTAACTGAAAAGACAGTTATGGAACTGATTATAGTAAAATAGGCATTGTGATTATTATAATGGAAAAATGAATTTCTATGAAATGAAAAGTATTTTCTCGGCAAATTTTCCTTCCTTATTCTCTCCCCTTTTTCTTCTGGTCTTCCCTTTTTTTCCTCTTCTCTCCCACTTTTCTTCTCTTTCCATTCTCCATTACGAACTGTACTATTTCTATTACATATTACATATGCTTGAAATTGGAAAACTGTTGAGTTTAGCTACCGCTTATAAATAAATGACTTGAGCAATAATTAATTCCATTTGCGTGATCTTAATGCACAAATGTGAATACTGATGTGGCAGATACCTAATTGTGTTTGTTAGCTATTTGATTCAATTATAAATATTATATTTCCCCCACTGATGTAGGCTCTACATTCTACCTCTCCTACAAATATTACTTATAAAATTTTATATTTGGACTTAGATTATATAAAGCATATGTCAGTTATAGACTTTCAATTATTTGTAATTCCTTTTTAGAGAAATGTATTCAGAAAATTGGACTGAATATGCATGACTACATCTATAAGCATTTATTCCAGCATAAAGCCTATTCTAAGGCACATGGTATGTTTAGGTACAGGACTCTTAAATGACAAAAGTCAGCCTATATATCAATAATATTTTTGACTGTGATAGCTTCCTTATTACCTTTTAATTGCTTCGTAATAAAAATTGCAATTTTTTTCTTTGTGGAAAAAAGAATATTCACAAAAGCTAGAGATAAATGAATCTATAATTTTTATATGGGAATATAACAACTTTTTATGGCCACAGTATTCAGTATTTCTTAATCATAATACCATTAGAAAATTAATGGGCTTAATGTTTAAATTATAAGAGCAAAACGAATCCTTTGCTGAGCGTAATGGTAGACTAGCCCGGGTACCTCAGTTCCTCTTTGTAGCATATTAAAGTTCTTTTCCTAATAGTATGAAAGTTATGTTCAGCATGTTTTGCAGATATTTGCTTCGCCATTTTCAACCAGAATCTTGGATAAAATGTTAGGCTGGGCAAACATAGCATACAGAGTACTTGAATGTTACAGGTATGTGTTTGTATATCACAATAGATCTCACTCATAAGAGATAGTTTCCAGAACACTTAACTAAATATCGTAAGGGAACCAAGAAAAAGAAAAGAAAAAGAAAGACACCTAACAGAAAAATGATCAAAGAACAAGGGTGCTGATTCACAAAAGAAATAAAATTTAAATTTAAAGAAAGTATGTTTAACCCTATTCGTAAGCAAAGTATTTGAAAATGAACCACAATGAATTTATTCTTGGCAATGAACAAACATTAAAACAATACTAATGGCCAACATTGAGATGATGGTTAGTGTAACTTCCTAAGAGGATAGTTGGACAATATGTATAGTAATGTAAATTTCCAAATGTTGATTTACTTTGATTCAGATACTTTTTAGGGTTTTAAAAAAATAAACATATATATAGATGTGCCCAGATATTCAGCTATAATATTTTAGTTATGTAGTGTTATTTATATTAGCAAAACTGTTATATCACCATTGTACAATGCTGATAAATTAATGGATCTAGGCATGGATCATCAATGGCTGCTAACATCAGAAAAAAGTAAACAATCCGATATTATGTACCACCTGAGGGTAGTATACCATACTACCTATGAAATATTCTTGCCAAAACATAGATTCTAAATTTGAACAAAATTCTAGATCTAAGATTCTATTTCTAGGAAATACAGTTGATAGAGGAGCATGGTAAATGACACTGATCCAAAACATGGGAAATACTATAGATTCATTGGCCTATTTTTGTTGGTTTTTCTTTGTGTTTTTCCTGACAAATAAATTTCTAGGGGAAAAACACAGAAAGGAACCTCTTAACTATTTGCAGTGTATGGATCTTATTTGGATGGTGATATTAACAGTCTGGTGAAGGAAAGGGAAGAAGGAGAAAGGAGGAGTGTAAAGATGAAGGATTTTTAACACTACCTAATTTAAAGGCACGCAGTGAAATATGTGTAGATGAAATAATGAGTGGATTTGTTTCAAAGTAATCTGAGGGTGGTATGGGGAATACGTAAGGGTACAGATAAAACAAGACTGGCCGTGAGTTGATAATTGTTGAAGCTGGGTCATGGCAGTTAATTGTAGCAGTATTGCTTAAAAACAATGGCCACAGCAACAACCTCAAATGTCCAACAATATGGCTTTGATTAAATAATTTATGGTATAACCACAAGATAAAATAATATGCAGCCATTAAAATGATATTTATATTATATAGAATGTTTGAAAATAAACATTCAGGGCCGGGCGCGGTGGCTCAAGCCTGTAATCCCAGCACTTTGGGAGGCCGAGACGGGCGGATCACGAGGTCAGGAGATCGAGACCATCCTGGCTAACACGGTGAAACCCCGTCTCTACTAAAAAATACAAAAAACTAGCCGGGCGAGGTGGCGGGCGCCTGTAGTCCCAGCTACTCGGGAGGCTGAGGCAGGAGAATGGCGTGAACCCGGGAGGTGGAGCTTGCAGTGAGCTGAGATCCGGCCACTGTACTCCAGCCTGGGCGACAGAGCAAGACTCCGTCTCAAAAAAAAAAAAAAAAAAAAAAACATTCAGAATATTCATAGAACATTAATAAGTATAAAAAGGTTACAAAACAGGATGTAGCAGATAATCCCATTCAAATGCATAGAAAGGAAATCAAGATTAGTAATAATTGTTTCTGAGTTAGGGAATTAATTATCTTCATTTTTTTCTTTGTGCTTTATTGTATATTCAAATTTCTGCAATACGTATGCATACATTTTATCAGAGTTATAATATCATTAAAAATTAGGGAAAGAAAAAATGTAGTTCAGAAAGCTTTTCTCCCTAAATGATGAAAACAAAAATTTTATGTGTTCTATACAAGTAAAGTTTCAACATGTGAACAAAGCGTATACTATTTTATGGTTATATATTATAAATAATATATTACTATAGCTTCGCTGGAAAAGCCAAGGGAAATTAGTTTTGTTATTTGTATCTTGTTTAAGAAGAAAGTGAAGTATACTCTGTGTGTGTGTGTGTGCGCGCGCGCGTGTGTGTGTGTGTTGAATGAGACAGGGTCAAGGAAAAGGAGTCTAACATTTGTAGGATATCTGGATTAAGCTAAATACATTACCCTTAGAATTCTCGGTACAGACTTTTGAGGTTGACTTGTATGTCTGCTTTAGGGGTAATGAAACAGACACAGTTTGCTGCATGAAACAGCTGGAGCTGAAAATCAAGCCAAGGGCATTTGGGCTTCCGGTAGACCTCCTGGTACCTTGTAGCAATCTGACCCTTTTACTAGGGTGTTTATTTGCTCAGAGTAAAGTATACTGGTAAAACATTTTGCTATTACCATACTGTAAAACTAAAAATTATATAATCTATTATTTTGATACTTGTTTTCCAGTTTCCAAAATACTTTCATTAAAATAAAGTTTGAAACATAAAAATTATTTTACTTAGACAGGAATTGATAAGAGATACCTAAACCTGCTACATGGCCTGCTACAGTGATGGCATCACTTTTCTCTTGACTCTCTCTGCTAGGTGCGGTTTTTAGCATAGTGGAGCACAAGAGATGACATCTGGGGTGGCTAAGGGTCACCTGGCTCTTTGTTGTTATTCCAGATGGACTCCACAGATCCTTTTATACCACCATTTGGGTTACTTTGTCAGCTAGTTGTTTTTTGTTTTTTACTTCAAGGACTATTTATTAACAAACATGTAGTAAAGTCTAGAGTGGAATTCACCAACTGATAAGAAAGAAGGGAGGGTCCAAGAAAGGAAGAATGCAACCTAAATAGGTGAGCATTTCAATGAAGAGGTGACTCTTTGGGGTTGGCATGTTCATTTCCTTGCTTTTGTTGAGCACCTATTATGTGCCAGGATATCAACTTGGTAAACAGTCTCAAAATAGATCCTTTAATTTTTTAAAAATAAGATGGACTTTAAAACATTTTATATGGATATAGATATAATGGTAAGTTCAGCCCAGATTAGTATTGGTGTGTTGCACCCTTCCACTCTTAAACTTTAGTGCTTAATCATCTATGAAGTGAAAGAGTAAGAACTGAAAACACAGGCACAAAGTAAGTTATTTGGGAAAACAAGGCATAGCCTGTACTCCCTACTTCCTGAGGGACACACACACATACTCACATGTACACACACATATTATATATAATCTTTAAAATATATATTTTAATTTGGACTGTTTAAGAATACATTAAATATTGAAATATTGGCAGTTCTACCAACGTACTTCAGAAAGAATCATGATATTCACATAAGAGTGCAATAGCATACTGACAGTCCTGTTTGTTTTGTTTCCCAAAGATATTAACTGAGATATTATTTTGATTGTCATGACCCTTAACATAGACTTCCCATTATAGTCTTTATTCCAATATAAGGGATGCAATCTTTTGACCAATTTTACTTATCTCTATTCTAATAATTCTATAAAAATGTGAAAACAGCATCTGTTCACTTCGTGGATTTCATTCTCAGCAAACTATCGCAAGAACAGAAAACCAAACACCGCATGTTCTCACTCATAGGTGGGAATTGAACAATGAGATCACTTGGACACAGGAAGGGGAACATCACACACCGGGGCCTATTGTGGGGAGGGGATAGGAGGAGAGATAGCATTAGGAGATATACGTAATGTAAATGACGAGTTAATGGGTGCAGCACACCAACATGGCACATGTATACATCTGTAACAAACCTGCATGTTGTGCACATGTACCCTAGAACTTAAATTATAATAATAAAAAAAAATCATGAGTAATCATTCTCAATAATTGGAGGAATTTCTTGTAATTCAAAATTTCAAGAAGTCTCCATTTGAGAAATCCGAGTGGTAAATCTATTGTATATGTTTGTAGTTTTTGAAAATTGACCAGCCTGGCCAACATGGTGAAACCCTATCTCTACTAAAAATACAAAAACTAGCTGGGTGTGGTGGCACACGCCTGTAGTCCCAGCTACTTGGGAGGCTGAGGCAGCAGAATTGCTTGAACCCAGGTGGCGGAGGTTGCAGTGAGCCGAGATCACACCACTGCACTCCAGCCTGGGTGACAGAGCAAGACACTGTCTAAAAATAATAATAAGGAGAAGGAGAAGAAGAAGATTGTTCTGTGGCCACCCTTAAGTTACTTTACCTTTTTCTTTCTAATTATATCCATTATTAGAATTTTCCAAATGCCAAAGAGACTGAGTTTTTCTATACTTATATATAGAATGTGTAAGATTAATGGGCAATGAGAGTGGCAGCTGTCTGTCTTTTCCTATATAAAAATGCACTTTTGGCAACCCTCTTACCTTCATGTTTTATTTCCAAAGTAGTTTAAATCTTAGATCTAAGAAGTAACTTCTTTCTGAATTTACACCAAAAAGAGGGAATCTATTTAGACTAGTTCGAGAATGTTGTAAAACGTTTTGAGCTTTGATGAAACATGTAAGAGTTTCTGCTGTTTTTGCATTGATAAGAACCATGTGCATTGTACAAGCCTTCCTTTAGTATTTTGGTACAAACTTTCCTCATGCATTCATTCATTATCAACATACAGCTTTTACACACTGGCAAAATAATAGAGCTGATGCTTAGCTTGGTGCTTCATTTTTTTTTCTGAACTGAATTGAATTTTGATCTCATTTGATTTAATATTACAGTCCATTTGTTCTGGAATGTACTAAATGTGTAGTGTTCTGTTTATTGTAATTGAGGACCTTGTTCTGTGGTCATCTTTTTGAGCACTTAAGAAAGAACATGAGTAGGTATAAGTACTGTAAACACACTAGCCATTGAACATACCAATGAGTGAAAGGTGAGGGGTTGCTGATAAATGAGAAAGAAGTACCTTTGTTTTAGTATTTATTGAGGATTGTTTTTAATGAAGTGTTTTGTCTAAAGTGAAAATACTGCTCTTTTTATCCCTCTTCAAAATCTCTTTAGTAGGTCAAATTCCTGTCTGTGGCTGTATCTTCATTGTTTAGAGATCTTGGAAAAGGGTGAAGGCCTAAGCTTAGTTATTAATTAAGTATTATATTGGTGTTTTGTTTATTACGATAGGACAGAGTAAAATCCATTAATATGAAAGAGGAAGAGGAATGTCGATCTGTTGTACTACTTTGTGGGTTTGTGAAACTTTAATATTTCTGATAAAAATATGGAGAACATATTTGCAATGGGGTTTGGATAATACAATTTTGGTATCATATGCCATGATTTCCATATTGCAGAAATGAAAACTGGTTGAAGCACGCCAGAGCTACAAATGCTTTCCTTTTCCCTGTGGGAAAAAAAAATCTTACTGTGTGGGATCAGTTTGGGGCACGATGAATCTCAGAATAGCCACACCTAGACTGAGCAGGCTTAAATTTGCCATCCTAGTTCTGCAGATTATGCTAACTTAATAAAATAAAAATAACCTAACACACACCTAACAGCACATCACTGAAAACATTGTTTTAATAGTAACTGCATTTTCATTATTCCAAATTTGAATCCACTTTTCAAAGTGGTTTCACATCATTATCTTTCTTTTTTTCTAGTTTTGGCAGCATTTTCATTTTTTCTTACACAATGATGTGTTGCTGGGGCCTCATGTTCTCACATAACAGGAGAAAACCAAAGTCTGTTGTCATGTCTTAAAGAATTGAGAATTGTGTACAAAAAACGCTCACATAAATTTAAAGGATGAATAAATTTACAGGTGTAAATGCAAACTGCTTCCAACTCAAGGCAAGTAACAGTCCATGATGTTCTGGCAGGAAAACATCAGGTAAGAAAGGAAGCAGGATCCTACAGCTTGGACTTTTCCAACCCTGAGAGATCGGCAAGATAGAAATTACAACTGGTTCAGGAGCCCTTGCCAGCCTCTAGAGAAATCCCATGACACTCAGCCATGACACTTTAACACCCTGTGCAGATCCCAGAGACTACTGGCTACTCAGGCTCACCAAGCCATGGACTTGTCTCTGACAAGCATGTTCTTTCCTCAGCCACTAAGTGACCCAGCCACATGTAGTAAAGGTTGAAATCAAAGGTATGTACAGGGTCTTAAACCAATGACTCGGGAAGAATTAACTTCAATACAAGGTTAAAATCAACAAGTTCTATAATCCAGTCTTGCTATCAGATAAAAGCTTCAAGGACAAATTTCTTTTCAAAGGCTTATTACCATTTCATGAGGTGTATACAGGTGCCAGGGGCAAATTTATACTTCTGAATTAACCCATGCAGCAAATGCTACAAGTAACTGCCCACAGTCCATTTAGAAGCATTTGTGGTGGATGATGGAGGGGCCTGACTCGTGGTACTCCTGCTTCCTAATCTACATCTACTGGAAAGTGGACAGCGAGGTCAGGATGGAGCCACAGATGCACACCGAGTATTTGCACTCAGTGGGGAGGTGATTTTGATCTTCTTGGTGCTGGGTATCAGGGTGGTGATCTCCTTACGCAACCTGCCCATGATGCCTGGGTACGCAGTGGTGCCATTGGACAGCACCATGTTGGCATACACGTCCTTGTGGATGTCCACATCATACTTCATGGTGGAGTTGAAGGTGGTCTCATGGATGCCTCAAGATTTCACGTCCAGGAAAGAGGGCTGGAACAGTGCCTCCAGACATCAGAACCACTCATTGCTGATGGTGATCATCAGGCCGTTGGACAGCTGGTAGATCTTCTTCAGGAGAAGAAAGATGCAGCAGTGGCCATCTCCTGCTCAAAGTCCAGGGTAACATACCATAGCTTCTCTTGATGTCACGCACGATCTCCCTCTCAACTGTGTTGGTGAAGCTGTAGCTGTGCTCCGTGAGGATCTTCATGAAGTTGTTGGACAGATCCTGGCCAGCCAGGTCCAGACACAGGATGGCTGGTGGAGGGTGTAGCCCTCATAGATGGGCACTGTGACCCCATCTCCAGCATCCATGACAATACCAGTGGTGCACCCAGAGGCATAGAGGGACATTACTGCTTGGAAGCCCACAGGCCTGGCCAGGGTATTGAAGGTCTCAAACACGATCTGAGTCATCTTCTTTCTATTGGCCTTGGGGTTCAGGGAGGCCTCAGCAGCACTGGGTGCTCCTCCAGGGCCATGTGCAGCTTGTTGTAGAAGGTATGGTACTAGATTTTCTCCATGTTGCCCCAGTTGGTGTCCATGCAGTGCTGGATGGCGTACTTCAGGGTCAGCATCTGGCTTGCTCTGGATCTCGTCACCCATGTATGAGTCCTTCTGGCTCATGCCCATTTTCACACCGTGGTGCCAGGGGCACCTGATGATGGAGAGAAACATGGCTCAGGGAGCATCCTCCCCAGCAAAGGCAGCTTTGCACATGCTGGAGTCACTGTCAGTGATGAGCCAGCAATCTTTTCTTTCATTGAGATTGGTGGAGGAGCAGTGAGGTGGAAGGTAGACCATTTGCAGTGAGTGAGCCACATCATTATCTTATGCTTTCCTTCCAACAACTTTTAGATAGATAACCAGGGCCCCACTGCTGGACTTGTTTTAGAGGCATAGAGAAAGGCTCAGCTCTTGTTCTTGATTTCCTTCTCTTACATTCTTGACTATTCCTTTTTATCCTGTCCCTTCATCCTCTTCCTCTATGAAGGCTTTTCATACCTGTAACATAAAAAGGCTTAACTCACTCTTGTTTTAAACAAGGGAACAAAAACATCATCCTATTCTTCAATAGCATTCTTCTTTTTTCCCCCCAATATTCCCAATACAACCAGCCCTGTGCCTCCATTGCCCTTTACAGCCAAGTGTCAGGAGAGGGGGCCTCAGTCACTGTGTGAAGATCTCCCTTGCATTCCCTCCTTGAATTTCTCAGTCCCATTGTGAATTCTCTTCAGTGCTGGCACTGAGATCCATCCCTTGCTTCTTCCAGCTCTCTCTTCCATCTTGGGCAGCTACTCTCACCTTTTTCAGGGAGCTCCTGCTCAATCTAATTTGAGGGTTCTTCCTCCAAAATTGTATTTCTGTCCCAGCCTCTCTTATACAAAATCATACAGAACTTACACACACATACACACACACCAATTTCTAATATATTCAAGTCAGCTTCCTTGTAAAAATGGATTACCCACTTTCCTTAATGACATGATGATCAACCTTGTTGCTCAGGCCAGATTTCTGGGTCAAGTCTGGGAATCTCATCAGCTTTCACCATGTTTATTCTTCAACAACACATGTTTTGTTAATCTTATCCACTCAAATCCTGTCAATGACAATTTTTTAAAAAATTCAAATTATTTCCTCGTTTCATCCTCACAGCCACTATGTTATTATAAAGTCGTACCTTGCTTGCATTACTGCAACAATGTTCTAACTGGTATCTTTGCTTCTAATTTCACTTCTTTCCAAATATCTATACTCCTGCCAGAGTGGTAGTGATGTTTCTAACACTTACCTGCTTAAAACCCACTATTTTTTTCTTACCACCTTTCAGTGGAAAATCCATAGTCTTTAATACCTAACAAGAGCTACTTTTTGATTTGTTTTAGCCTCCTTCCAACGCTATCTTTCTCATTTCCCTTGCATATTACCCTGTAACTGCAAAGAACCACCTGAAGTTCTTACAATATTCTGTCATCTGGTATCTTTGCTTGAAATGTCCCTAAACTGGGTTAATAAGCGTCTTTCCAGAATTCATGTATATTAGGCACCTCTGAATGTTACTTCATTAGGAAATAGGTCTTGTTTAAATTGCATATGTTTAAGGTGTGCGACAGGATATTTTGATACACATAGTGAAATGATTATCACAGTCAAGCAAATGAACACATCCATCACCTCAAATAATTCCTTTGTTGTGTGTGTAAGGCAAAGTACCTGAAATCTCTCTTAGCAAGTTTACAGCACACAATAGGACATTATTAACTCTAGTCCTCATCCTATCCATTAGATCTCTAGACTTACCCTACATCATTGCAACATTGTACCCTTTGAGCTACTTCTTCCAATTTCCTCTCTCTCTTTGCTTCTGGTAACCACCCTTTCTGTTTTTCTCTGTTTCTATGTACTCAAAAAAAAAAAAAAAAAAAAAAAATCCGCATGTGAGATCATGTAGTATTTGTCTTTCTGTGTTTGAATTATTTCACTTAGCATAATGTCCTCCAGGTTCACTGATGTTATTGCAAATGGCATCTTTTTCTTTTTAAAGGCTAAATAATATTCCATTGGGTATATGCCTGTGTGTGTTTACATTCATACATATATAGATATCACAGTTTATCCATTCATTCATTGATGGACACTTTGCAGATGTAATCAGTTAAGGGGAAATCATGCTGGATTAGGGTGGGCCCTAAATGCAGTATCACTGGTGACTTATAAGGAAAGGAAAAGAGACACAGAGACCCTGTGTGTCAGGGAAAAGGCCAAGTGAAGGCAGATGCAGAGACTGGAGTGAGGTATGCACAAGCCAAGGAATGCCAAGGATCACCAGCAACCACCAGAAGCTAGGAGAGACGCATGCAGTAGATTCTGTCAGAGAAGAGCCTGGAGAAAGAGCCAACTCTGCCAATGCTTTGATTTCAGATGTATAACCTTCAGAACTGGGAAATAATAAATTGTTTTTGTTTAAAGCCAACCAGTACATGGTGATTTTTAAAGGCAGCCCTAAGGTACTAAGTTACCCTCTCTCAATTTTCTCCCAATTGAAAGAGCCTTCAGGGGCAGGGCGTGGTGGCTCATGCCTGTAATCCCAGCACTTTGGGAGGCCAAGGCGGGTGGACTGCCTGAGCTCAGGAGTTCGTGACCAACCTGGATAACATGGTGGAACCCCGTTTCTACTAAAACACAAAAAATTACCCAGGTGTGGTGGCACGTGCCTGTAGTCCCAGCTACTCGGGAGGCTGAGGCAGGAGAGTTTCTTGAACCTGGGAGGTGGAGGTTGCAGTGATCCGAGATCATGCCACTGCACTCCAGCCTGAGGGACAGAGTGAGACTCCATCTCAAAAAAAAAAAAAAAAAGCCTTCAGGACCAACCTCCCACAGGTCAGGGTGGGGATCAACTTCTGGGCACCATGTGCTTCTCTGTTCTATTGCCATGTGAAAGCCACCAGCCAGTGAGCTACTTGAGGGCAACACATGACCCTTAGCGCTCTGCCTGCAGTGTCCAGTGCAGTCCCTGGCATGTAATGGAACAGTTTTTTGTCAGTTAATTGTATCTGTGAAAATGTCTTGTAAATCCTAGTATTTGTTTTGCTGCATTTTGTCTTTAATGGCAGACGTAACTGAGGTATCCAGTGTGTCCTTAATTTTAACTTTCCTTTTGAGAGGCCCTAATGAATAGCTGGCTGTTCTTTAGGGATGAAGTGCTTCAGTCAGTTGAAAATCCAGAGTGGCGGTTGGTTACTATTTCAGCAGAGATGAGTCTGTCCGGTTCGATAGCTGGCTTTGTGGCAGGGGCATGGAAGAGGTGTAAATGTGGAGAGTGGACTGGGCCCCTTGGTGAGGAAGGGGTAGTGGGAGCTAGAACTTGTGGACATATAGGAGCTTTCTGTTCTGAGTGAGTGAGTGAGAATAGTAGCCACTTTAGCGCAAAAGACATTTCTTTTCATGGCTGAGACTCCTACACCAAAAGATTGATTAATGAGATACAAGCATACAAATTTGCTTAATATAAGTTTTGTGTGACATGGGACCCTTCATAAGGAAAATGCCCAGAGAAACAGGTAAACTTGTAAATTTGTGTGCTTAGGTTTGATGAAGAGTGAACAGTTGTGAGGAAGTATGCATAGACAAAGGAAATATGACCTAATGGTAATAAACTGGGGGGAACTTAGCAAGGCCTGTTTGTTCTGGTCCTTCTCTGTGTCCCTCTGTCTCCAGGAATAAGAATGTTCCTTTCCTCCAGGTCAAGGGAGGATACTTTTGGAATTAGGGTCTTATATTCTGTTTCAGACGAGAAGTGTGGGAGAAGGTTAGAGAGTGAGCTTCCTAGGTTTTATGACCTGCTCTAAGGGAGAAAGGTGAGAGGAAAGTACGGGCGATTGTCCTGCTTCTCAAATGCCAAGGTGCCATATTTGGGAGAAGCATATCCTGAACCCATCACAGGTACACGATTACCTGTAATAAGTTCTTGGGAGTTGGATACCTTCCTTCTTTCAGTGGTTTCATGTCTATGGCCACCTTCCACTCCCCAAACACTCCCTTCCCCTCCTCCTTTTCCCCCCATACACATACAGAACATTGATCTGCTTCTTCTGAAAGTTCCTCAAATATGCTAATTTTTTTTTTTTTTTTTTTACCATAACTGACCAACCTTTGCGGAGTGTCATTTCATTCTTCTCTTATGTATGACTGTAAGTAAAAGATAAGAGATGAACATTTTATTTTCTGTTGCAAAGTCCATTCCCTTTTGATTCATCACAAGACAAAATGAATCTCAAAAATCTTAATGAAGTTGGTAGTTCCAGTGCACATTAAGAGAAAATTATCTTACAGAAAAAAATACACATCAACTATTTGGTGAACTGATGAGAAACTAACGGCCAAGTTTGGAAATTGTTCAAGTTTTCTATGAATATTCATAAATAATTAACTTGCATCTCAATTTAGAACCTAACAACAGTTCATTTCAATTTTTAAAAAATATCTGAGTTAATTATATGCTGAGGTCTCCTTGCTGGGTCCTCTCTCCTAGTGGCAATTGAATAACTTCAGTTGGTGACAATAACCCTGTGTTTCTGTGGCGTTCACCACATTGCTGTGTAGCTGGAGGAAGATACATAATGACACTCTTTGAAGGACAGCTGGCTTCCTAAGGGGTGCTCTCTCCCTTTCCCTACTCCCAATCTTTTCCTTTGGGGGTAAATTCCTTTTGTTCACACTTTTTACTGAAAGTGAAAAAAAAAAAAGTGTGCAAAATATGAGGCAAGAAAAAAAGAACCTGCCCTAAAGTAAATACATGGTGAAAAAATAGATAGGTTCATCCTCTTAGAATTTTCCATGCCTTGAGAAGCACGTGCTTAGTCCTGTGAGGGATGCAGAGATTGCAAGCCGCCCAGGGTAAAAAAAAAAAAAAAAAAAAGAAAAAGAAAAAGAAAAAGAAGAAAAAGAAAAAAAATTCAGGAAGAACTCAGCCTAACCAGACGAAGGGACCCCTGTACTTTGTGAAAGAAGGCTGCATAGAAGAATCAGAGCCCTGGGCTGTCAGAGGGAGGCCATTCGGGGACTGCCCCTTTTGTCTCCTCGCCTTGTATGGGCTGGAGGATGGAAAAATTGTGGACAAAAGGCCCGAGGAGGGCGGAGGGTCGGGTCTGAACTCTCCAGGCGCAGCTCTCAGCGTTATTCACCGTGCCACGTTTCCACCAAATGCGCCTGTCCAGTTCCCAGCCCGGGCCGGGTGCTGACGGCAGGGTAACACTGCCATCTAGTGGCCATCTCTCCCCTGCCAGCCGGCTCTCAGTGCCCTCTTGCTGGCTCGGTCGTTCCCTCTCTTCCCCCTCTCTCCCTTCCTCTCTTGCTCTCTCTCCTACGCCCCTCTCTCTCTTTCTAAAAAAGGTTTTTTTTATCCCGTCAAGGAAAAAAAAAAAAAAAAAAGAAAGAAAAAAACCTGGCTCTTGGAAAACAACCAACTCTGTTGGAACTCAGAGATAATAATCAGTTTCTCTGGGCTTGTGAAATTGGCTCATTAAGCGTGCTTTTTAACAGAAAATATTGGAAGCGATTAAGTCTGCTTTACTGAGTGGGCATGAAATGGCCAACCTTCGGCCACCCACAGCTCCTAGGTGCCTGGCGCCGTTTTATGCATGCAGCGTAATGTCTTTACTTGAAGTGCTGTTTATTCATCACCTGCTTATTTATCTCTTTGCATTTGGCAGGCACATCGATCAATGTTAAACTGTCACACAAGGTTATTTTTCTTTTACATAACAGTATAGGCCTAAGGTAGTGGCATATTAAAAGTAATAACTTTCTAACTTGTAGCTCAAGATGACAGCCCCATTTTTACCCGAATATATTACAGCAAGGAATTCCGCATTCCGTTCTCCCTCCCGCTCCCTCTACTTCTCTAGTACTCAGCTCTTCCAAGGTCAAAGGCTTCATTCTGTCTAGCCTCCCTCCCACTTTGCATACCACTCAGCTTCCCCTTCACCTCCAGTTATCTCCACCTTTTAGGCTGATCCGCCCACAGAGAACATTCTGTGCACCTGGTGTACACGTCTTGCTTGTCCCTCTTTACGATGACATTTACCCCTTTGCATAAAGATGTGGGGGCCAGCTGATCTCTGGAAAAGAAGAAAAAAACGACTTCATATGATGGTGAGAATTGTGATGGTCTCATTTCCGTCTCCACAGACATCTCACTAAATGTAATAGTACATTTTGCTTTAGAGTTATAATAAGCAACAACAACCACAGACCTATGAAAAGAATCGAAGGAGAAACATCTGAAAGCAACAGTATTGCTTTGAAGCAACTGGTGTGGTTTGAGGCTGTTGAGTCCACTTGCTTTCTTGCTCCTTTCTTTGGTTTTAGGTTAATTTGTACCCAGTTTGTGATACTTCCTTTCTTGGCAATAGGCCAAGAAAATTTTCTTAGTACAAACAGGTTTTCTTTTTCTTTCTTTTTTTTCCCCTCTCCAGTCCAGCCTAAAAATGCCTACAGATGGGATATCAAATCTTTTTAGTATCACATTTCAAAGTGGCCCTTAGAATTTCTTCCTGTCCTTGATCTCTCCTTTTGAATTTCAAGTCAGACTTAGATTCTGTTGCTAAATATGTTTTGGACAGTAGTTCTCTGATACAATGCTTTGATAATCTTGTGTACACAGGAATTAAGTGTCTTAGCATAGTAGACATTGTTGTGGTACAACTATTCTTGTGACCTAAGGTACCACATCCATTCTGATAGTCTGTCTCTGTGTGCACCAAAATAACTCATCTAGAAAGCATGAGGAGGGAAGTGTAAGTGGTTAAACAAATGTGGTCCAGTAGACTACTGAAGTACCTGCTTAGGAGGCTCATAAGCTTGGCATGGAATCTGGCCCACTTTTTGGATTTGCTTATGCATTCCTATGCATAGAAAGATGGTAGAATACTGATCTATGGTGATGTATTTTATCATGGGTAGCACAGCCCCAGAAAAAAAGCATGTCCATTAAAAAAATGCAGCCCGGCCTGTGTCTATGCTCCTACGATCAATATTTGCATTAAAATGGTTTAAATGTATGTGGCGCGGAGGCTGTCCATTCTTTCAACCTGACCTGCTGCATTGATTAGGGCCAGTGATAGAGGGGGAAAGAGCAAATCAGGCGAGGAAAAGAATGAAAAGGAAAAACAGAAGAAAATGAAAGCTGTCGCTATGAATCCTATAGGAGATATGGCATCCATGATTGGCTTAAAGTATATTTACTCAGCAGCCTACTCGGCAGGAGAATGCACCCTCTCCATATCTCTCACAGGGCTATTTTGTCTTTTAAAAACCAACAAAAGGATTTCTGGTTGTCCCTAAGACTGGGCAACTCAGCAGCTTGTGATTAAGAGCCCAATGTTTCCAGGTAGTTCTCTGGATTTAGCTACTTTTCTTACTTTTGTGTGTGTGTGTGTGTGTGTGTGTGTGTATGTATGTGTGTATGTGTGCTTCAGCAGTCCATATGTGTGAGCTATACTTTGTTGGGCTAAAATTTCTTTAATAAGAATTATAACCACCACTTATTAATTATTTTGTACCACATATTGCTAATTGCTTTGCAGGGATTGATTGTTTGATGGTAGCTATGTGGTAGCGATATACTGATTCTTTAAAGCTGCCTTATATATAAGCTGGTCATTCTGATCTCATGTTTATTTGGCATCCAAGGATAGATTTGTAACTAGTCCTAAATCAAACCATCAGTAAAGGGCAGTAGCTCTTCAAATCTGGATCTCTGATTCCACAGCCCAGACTCTTAACCAACATGCTTGGTAATGTTCATTGTGGATATGTTATCAAAGTAAACATCACACTTAACATTGTTTATGAAGAGATATAGTGCTCACTTTATAATATTGGAACCCATTGTCGTATCACCATAGACACTTTCAATTATTTGGTGCACAAAATATTTTCAATGGAAATATGGATAGAAATTGATCTCCGAGAAAAGGCCAACAAATAATAAGAGAAGAGCTACAAGGTGTTAGTATTTAGTTTACCTTCTGTTGTGGCAAAGAAATAACCCATATATATCTTTCTTGTTGAGGTGAAGTGATCTCCAGAAATATGGAAGTTTCTGAAGGGAACCATTTCAGGGAGCTCATTGGGGGGTTAACTGGACCGGAGTATGAGGACTATAATATATGTGTCTAGACACGTAATAATAAGCACTAAATGAATACTTGTTCATATAATATTCAAGACATATATGTTAAGTAATTGCTATTGAAACCAGTGCTGGATAAACTGTTTCATAATATCTAAGAACTGATTCTATAGTTAAGGATAAAAGCAGACATGTGAAATACATTCCTTCACAAGACAGTATGTGTTCTTAAATTTGATCTTAAATTTCCATAAAGAGCCTTATAGAAAATAAATTTTTGAGGAATGTAGAAAATGGAGAGTGTTGGGAGGTGGAGTGTTTGAAGAAAGCCTTGTAGAGTAGGACTTGAAGATGAATGGATAGAATGCACATAGGAAGACAGAGGATATTCAGAATAGAGAAATAGGTAAGTACAGTTTGGAATTTTGGAATGAGTATCCCTGCTGAAGCTAATGTTTACTTGTCATAGGCTATTGGATTAGGTTGAGCCAGACCACAAAGACCCTGAAGGTCAAGATTGGACAGCTGAATGCTTTTGAATTAAGTATCTTCTTTTATTGTCTTGGGGAATCAGGCAAATTTGTCTGCTGAAATTACAGCTTGGAAATTTGACCTACTTAGGGCATTGCTTTGGAGCATTGGAGTTTCAAACAAGCCCTTCACTCTAAAGCAAGAATCTCTTGATACTTTCATTTTCTCAAGGATGAAAAGAAATTAAAAGTAACACATGTGAAAATTTTACTTATGAGGCTAACTTGAAGTAGGAGAATTACCTCAAGAGAGAAACAAAAAGGTAAAAGCAATTTTCCGAATCTAAAATTGTTAGAGCAATGTGTTGACAAGTTTGCTTTTTACCAAAACTGGTACATAAAAATACAGCTTATCAGAGAGAAAAATTTGTGTGCAATAGTCATTCACATTAGAAAAAGATTTTCTGTATATTTCCTTTAAATAGAAGTCCCTTTGTACATTTTAAATATGGTTCGATGTACTAAACTAAGTACAGCCAGAAAAACAAAAAACAAACAAAAACAGTGAAAACAATCCCACAAACAGTTTTTTAAGGAAGTCATAGCTTATCAACTTGTTCATAGAGCAAGGTATATATACTTACAAGTTGATACCACAACTCAGCTTGAGTTGGATAATAATGCCAATGCATTACAAAGTCACGAGTGAATTTCTGATTTTAGGAAGGCTCTACATGCTTAGAAAAATGGGTTCCAGGGAGTTTAGATATCCATGTAAGAAGCTGGGTTTGAAATAACAATGAGAATAGTATCTCACCGCTGGACACTTTAGGATGAGCCTTTGTTTAATAGGGTCATATAGGATCTAACATTGTCTTACCTTGTCTCATTTTGAGTGAGTCCCTTTGTTTGCCTCTCAGTTTTTCTGATTCTTCATTAAAGAATGCAGTTTTGTATCCTACTAGAAGGTTCCCAAAGAGCAGTTCCTGGAAAAGTAGCATCAGCATTACATGAGCACCTGGTAGAAATGCAAATTCTTGGCCCTCACCCCTGAACTACTGAATCAGAAATTTGGGGCGGAGCTCAGCATTCTGTGTTTCAACAAGTCCTCCAGGTGATTCTGATCCATGCTGAAGTTAAGAATCACTTTCTTAACTTCCTAAGGTTCATCTTCTTATGCTCTAACACTCAAAGTGTTATAAACATGTTTGATTTAAATCAATGGACAGTTCATTTCCACACAAATAATGCTAAAGGTCTTTGCTTTTATAGCTTTGCCTGATTTGCATAGTTTTTTGTCTTTTCCTGCTGATGGCACCTGCAGTGTCTCCCAGTTCTGAGGTTTTACCTACTGGATTTCTTTTCCAGCCAGCTGTATGGGGGGGGCCTCAGGTTACCTGAGCAGAACACGATTGTAAGCCTGCCTTCCTTTCTTCCTTCCTTCCTTCTTTCCTTCCTTCCTTCCTTCCTTCCTTCCTTCCTTCCTTCCTTCCTTCCTTCCTTCCTTTGATGGCAATTTGCCATTTAGAGATTTAAAAAAAAAAAGTGAATTTCTATATTTGAAGTAGTATTCTAGGTAAGTCAGATTGCTTGAAGTTTCATCATCAGATAATATGTTAAATGATATTTATATATCACTTGAAATAAAAATTCTTTTTAGTTAGATAAAGACTGAGAGGTCTCAAAATCATCTTTCTTAGGGATCATTTAATTTCAGTTGGCTTAAAATGCTATTTATATTAAGTTAACAGGGTGCTAATTTAACATAGGTTTATAGTCATTTGAAGCCATTTTCATCCATTAGGAAAAATCTCTCTCTAGATTAGATTATCATAAGGGTTTGAATAGCAATAGGGATTCTTCTGTCCAGGCCTGAGGATTTTCCAGATGAATGTACACTCTTTTGTCATACTGTTGAGAAGTGAAGTTTTGTTTAACTATAGAGCAGGGCACTGACAGTGGTACCCAGCTTTGCCTTGGGCAGAGAAAAGAAAGAAATAAAACACCTCCACACATATTCTGCATTGTATTCATATATCGGCTCTATAATATTTTATGATTTATATAATTCTAGCACATATAATATCTACATCCTGATTTATAATTTTCAAAACATTTTGGATATTCAATGTCAAAATTCTTTTTCACTTTGAATTTTTTAAAAATATTAAATCTAGTGAAATGTTTGCAGCCTGACTACATGCAACACCAAAAAATACATGAAAAAGAAAAACAATATATGTGTATCCCTATTTAGTTTTCCAAAAGGCATGAATTGCAAAGGGTCTCAGAATATTATTTAGTTGCTTTTGAGGAAGAAGAAAAAGGTTTTCCATTTAGAGTATAGAACATGCCCCAACTGTTTCATGCACTCTCTAAACCAGGCTGCCATGCCAGTAGTCACTTACAAGCAGTTGGAGACTTTTACATTTACTTCGTCTATCCTAGGTTTTTCCTCTCCCACGTCCAAGTCTTCTAGTTTCCTTTGTTTCTCTGGCTTTGACTTTCAGGGCCATCTAAACAACTGGAGAAAAGTGACCCTCTGGCCACTTGAAATTCACTCATCCAAGTTTTGGCCTTAGAAGGCTGTACCCTTAGCCACTTGGACAATACTCTCATAAACCCCTATTTAAAGTGGTTTTCATTAGTTCAACTTTCAGAACAAATGAGGAAAATGAGAATATGATGATGAGTCAGTACTAACTGGACATGAAGGACCTTCCTGCACATGTAGGCCCTCCTACTCTAGCAAAATATTTGTAAATCTTTTAAAGGAATAGATTCTTTTGCATATTATAATATTTAATATAATATATGATATGCAATATTGTAATATATTTAATATTATATACAATATTGATATAGTATAAATATCTAACATAATCATATTTGTATAATTTTTACTTTTTGTGATAGAAGATATATCTGTGATTAATTACAGAACTTTAACTGTATAATACGTTTGGCCACAGGTTTACTTAAGCTGAATTAGTTTCAAATAATCTTTTTCGCTTTACGTTTGAAAGTAAATGAACTCCCAACCATTAATCAGAAATGGTTGAATTGGCTGGACTCCGTAAGCACCTCTTTCTGGGTCTGGTGGTGCTCAAGTAGAGAAGATTCTTGACTTATCAGAGAGGTCAGGCGGTAGAAGTGACAGAGTTAGATCTGCATGTGGACGTTATATTACTCTACTTTTCCTTCTGACATCCTAGGTTTTATATTATATAAATCTATTTCTAAAATTCAGCAACGTGTCATTAATATATGATGCTTTCAGCAACCTTTCTGAAGGTTGAAGACACAACAGTACATTCCCTTAAGGAAATGAAAGTTTCTCTGAGTGGGTTTCTAACTTTCATAGAAATGTGAATTGAAAGTTTCGGGAGAATGCAGGGCCAAAATAATAGGTAAGATTACTCTGAATTGGAGATTATGAAAGCCATGCAAATAATACAAATGTAATCCATGCAAATTAGGTTCAAAATTTAACTTTTCTGCAAATCTTGATTTTATTAGCTTAATACTCAGAGTACCAATTTAATTCCTACCTAGGTTTTACTTATTGAATAATGTGGACTGTGAGAAAAAAAAAAATCCACCATTTTCTAGTAGAACAGCAGTTAACTTACCTCTTTAACTTCTAAAGCTATTTTGAACAGAAAAATCTTGAGAGATAAAGTAAGGTATTGCCTTCGTTTCTAACAGAAACAACAATAGTTAAGAGAACATATTCTGGCAAAACTGGGTTCAAATTTATATTTTCTAACAGTGTAATTGGGATTGGATTAAATTGAATTTAAGTATATGTCTTATTTTTAATTTAATATACTCATACAACAGGATCTGGCTAACTTTGACTCATGGACCAAATTCAGTTTGTTTCCTGTTTTTGTAAATAAAGTTTGTTGGAATTCAGTTATGTTTACTTGCGCACATATTGTATATGACTGCTGTCACCCTACCAAGACAGAACTGAGTAGCTGTAAGAGACCACATGGTCCACAAAGCTTAAAATATTTGTTCTCTCATTGGCCCTTCAGAAAAAGTTTGCCAACCCCTATCAAAGGTTGTCTTTTATTGATCTTAGGATCCCACTCTCCACTTTTCTTGAATGCGGTTGGTTACTGAAAATTGGAAAATAATGTAGTCTCCTATCACAGGGGGAAAATACCTTGGTAGTCGGAACTTGAATTCTCTTTGCATTCCTATCACTTCTCTCTTCCAACTTAAGAAAGTTATGTTACTGCTGTATGATAGGAGAAAGTTGGTTTGTATGATTTCTAAGGTCATTCCCTTCCTCTCTCCCTACTTTCCTTTCTTATTTGCCTATCATTCAATTTGTTCCTCGTTATATTCACTGAACACAGCCTTCCCTTACCACTCTTGCCCAAATTACCTCCTCCTTCCTCTGAATTCCATAGCATTGGAATGTAATCATAGATTATATGCTGGTGCTTGTTTTGTATATGTGATACTATTATTTGTTCTTCTTTATTATTTTTAAATCTAGGTCCCTGAGAGTAAAAGCTCTATTTTTCCTTTTCATATCTGAACACAGTTGTGTTTGAAATTGCACTAAGTAATTATCTTTGTTTGTTTTTATTATTATGGAACTTGTAGGACTTATAAACAATTGTCCCACATGTCCTGAAAGGACCTGAACCCAATATTATTTGCATTTATGTAAAAGCAGTTATGCTTTATTAGGAAAAGCCACTGTAGTTGACAGATTTACATGGACACAGACAGGAAGTAGACTGACATAAACATTAGTCTTAAGAAGATAAATTAGAGGATGCAGTGAATGGGTTATCTTGCTTGAATAGGAAGAAATTGCAGAAACATCCATGGAGATGATAGATTCATATTGGAAATCTAACATGTATATGCTTAAGTCAGACCAAAATGTTTAATTCTTATTGTATTAGAGAGAAAATACAAGGTAATGCTTTGTACATCACTGTGTACAAAGAAAACCCATTGACTTATGATGGAATTGTCAGCTGATGTTAATATTTATTGATTTCCTCCAATATACTTCAAGGTTGATTAGAAAAATACAAAATATATAGGTCTTTCTTTTTCCCCATTTGATGGAGCCAGAATGGACCACTCTCTCATTCACTTTCCTTCCTGGTTATTTCATTTTTAGTGATTTAACCATTGGAAGAAAGTGTGAATGAGGTTTATTTATGCAGTTATTGTTACTACCTTTTTCTCATTGATATTTAAAATGAGGAAGATCATTTTATTGCTCTTGTGGTACCTTTGTTATCTGATTTAGAGATCATGGCTGTTTATTAGGGTGTTAGAAATAAGTATAACTTATTAGCCAAATGACTAGCTAAAGCATTGGCATGCAGGAGTGGTAGTTATTTGAACTACATACAACATCAAGAGATAGACTCATTAAATGGGAAGGTTTGAAAATACAGAATACTACACTAATACCTTTTATTAATTTCAAGAATATCAAGGATTGACAGCAATTTGTATACCTCTGTTTCACAAATGGTAAAATGTTTTAAGAAGAAAAGGAATTTTCACATGCTCAAGCAGAAGTTGCTTTTTTGACTCAGCAATGACCTGAAATACCTACCAATAAATAATAAAAATGTACATTTAACTTCATTTTTAATTCCAGTTATCTGTGAACAACACAGATTTGAACTTTTCAGGTCCACTTGTTTGTGGACTTTTTCCCCTTTGGCCATTCGTGAGAAGGCAAGACCAACCTGAAGACCTTTATGATGATCCATTTCCATTTAATGAATAGCAAACACATTTTCTCTCATGATTTTCTTAATAACATTTTCTTTTATCTAGCTTAGTTTATTGTAGAATACAGCATATAATACATATAACATTCAAAATATGTGTTAATGTACTGTTGATGTTATTGGTGAGGCTTCTGGTCAGCAGTACGCTGTTAGTTGTTAAGTTCTGGGGATACAAAATTTATAAGTTGGATTTTTGACTGCATGGGGAGTTGGTACCTTTAACCTCTACATTGCTCAAGGGTGAACTGCACTTGTTGGGTTCACACAAGTTTCCGCATATGGTCCAGAGCACATAGAAGAAATTACCCAGATTCCAGGAAGCTGAATGTATCCCTTAGTCTGTGAAAATAACACTCCATAAGATATACCCACAAGACACTTCTGTATACCTACACATTCTTGCCCAATCTGGGTATCATTCAAAAGATGGGGCTGTGCATGGTGTGTGTATATGTGTTTATTATAGCAATACATCTTAAGTTTTTCAATTAAATTACCTCTTTATAGTGAAGGAATTTCTGACTGAGTCTTTAAAACATTTCCTGGATGTCCTATATGAGTTTCTGTCTACAAGTGTTGTAGGTATTAAAGAATGATAGAGCTTTTTTTGTTTTGTTATAAAATGTTTAGGTTAAGTGCAATGTGTCATTTCTTTTGGCTTAGAAAATTGAAGACAATACGGAATGAAATAAACTTGTTTTATTTACATACTGGATAAAAAATCTTTGTCTAAAATTTAAGGATGCTAGGGTAATTGTCTAGAATTTAGGGAAGCTAGGGGTAATTGAATTAATTGAACATTCAATTAAAAATCTCATGCCAGTTAGAAAATGTCTTAGCAATTATTCAAATAAGAATCCAAGCCAGTTAATATGACATGACTGTGGTTGAATAGGACAAAGAAAAGTATGGAAGAAACAACATCTTATGACATAATGGTTACACATACACCAACATGCTGAATTAATTTTCCATTTGACTTATGAATATAAGAATGGCAATTAGAGTAGCAAAGTAAATAAATGAATAAATGTATCATTTGTGAATAGGAGGATTGAGATAGTGTTTAGGAATTCTTGAGTAACATTTCATGATATAGACAGAAAGAAACTCTGCCTTTGAGCTGAGATGTGAAAAAATGTAGTGAACTCTCCTCATCTGAATCAGATTGATGATTATTCATCGTAGGATCAGAAACCAAACTCGAGGCCATGAAAGGCCAGATCAGAAGGACACACTTCTTTGCCTTTTCCTTTTCTCACTTCCACTCTGATCTTCTCTTCATCTTTCCTATCACTTCAACACCCATGGAGACCGGGAGAATCTTGGAGCTTGAAGCCTTGTTCTCCCATCCTGCTCCATCCAGTCACGGCCACTCTAGATAGGATGAACAATGACATGACTGTGTATTTTCCAACCTTTAGGGGAACTGCCTGGGCCATGTCTCTCATGCCAGTGAAATACAGTTTTCCACCAACCATTCTTCAGTTGATGGAAGAACAAAATCATTGAGTCATAAAACTCATCTGGATTTCAAATCCGTCTTTGAGAAAATGTAAACTGTTGTTCTTGGATGCGCCCCAGGGACCACTGCTTAATTTCTCAGATCATTTTCCCCTCTTAGGTTGTGTATATATACCAGTCCCTCTATAGTTCCCTTATGAAACTGTGCATTTTTTTAATACCATAAAAGCAGAAAAAAATCACTTTTTTGGTAAATATTCTTTCAGTAGAATTGCAATCAATGTAGTCAGAGCTAACAAGCAGATGGATGTATTTGAATGCCATTATCTTGTGTACAATGATATTATCTGTTTCATGAAAAATTCAGTAGTTTGGGCTGCTTTAGTGAAGGGAAGATGGAAGTAAAAAAATAGCAAGAAAAACATGATCAGACTCAGAATCCCTGAGGGGGTCCCATTGCATCATTTAGCAGGAGAATGAGCAATGCAGGAGGAGCAGTGATGGTGGAGTTGCTGTCTGTGCTCCTTATGGCATTCTTGGCTTCAGGTCCCACTCAAGCCCCACAGCTGTAGGTGGGAGCTCCTGGGCCTGCTAAAGCATCACACCGTGACATTTTTATCATCCGTCTAAGAGAAGAAAATAAATTTGCTAACAGAATAGAGCTGGCAGGCTCATACTACCTTGTCATATTCCAGACATCTCCTGGTCTGGCCTGAGCCAGAGGAAAGTAAAGTGTGGGCCAGAATGTGTATGATGGACACGGAGTAGACTTAAATAGTTGAGAGAAGAATGTGGATTTTCTGAGAAAGGAATATGAGTGTCTTTTATTGGAGATTTGAGAGATGAAAAAACTTGAGCTGCAGGGAGACTGTGACCTCAGTTTTGTTCTCTATAGGCAAGGATATATTGACAAAAACAAAATGGAATTGAATACTGTGCTGATTTATTTTTGTTGTTGTATAATGTATGTTGTGAGGAAAAAAAAATTCCATTGCCTGATTATTGAAATACAAACTCCCTGTAGACCTTTTTAAAGGTGACATCTACCTAGTTCTCCAAATAGACTTATCTTTTTTCTTTGAATATATTATATACATTAACCCATGCCTTTAAGAAATTTGGCTTGAAAAATCCTGTCCCAATATCACAGGATCTGGGCTCTTTGATATCCTGTCCTATAAAAACATATTGCAAGTTTCATTATTTCAGTGAATGTTTCCTGGGTGATTATTTTTCTTTCTGAATGTCTATTACATACGGTTTATGTTGTCCATTTCTTACAGAGCAGGCACCATCTCGTATTGCTCATGACATTTTGCATGTCCCACATCAGGCTACCAGTCACTTGAGGTTAATTTTAGTGACTCCAGTATATAATAAAATGCCTCAAACACATAAAACACCCAGAAAGTACAATTTATTGATAATATAGATGAAGAATGGCATAATTCATGTTTCTGTAATTAAATTCTGTGAATGATGACATGGATATTTGTAGGGAATGCAAAGTATTAAAATCACAAGATTTCTTATAAATATGTCCTCTTTATCTTAATATGAAGAACTTTAAAAAAACTTGCTTTTGTTTTTCTCCCTGGGATGCTGTGATTAAGAAAGATTATTATGTGCATTAGGTTTTTCTAGGAAAAGTAATACATGACTAACAGTTCAATGCAGGTACCCTCAGGAAATTTTGAGAAGCACAGAGCATAAATATATGCCATACACAGATAAACACATACATAGCATAAATACAACATAGACTATAAGTAATAATACATATTTCTATTACAGTGATACTACACACATTGTATGAATATTTGCTCTGGAGGAAAATTACTGTACTGATTGTTGAAGCCCTATTCAAGTATGAGCATGGGCAGGAGGAAAATTCATGATCTTTTCCAGCGGGCAGATACTTTCAATACCTGGATTCCACAGTCTTAATCTTCTCCTTGACCCTTTCTATGTACACCTTTTCTTGTGTCTTTTCTTTTACCATTCCAATCTTGAGATTTTTCTTACCTTAATCCGTCTCATTCTAACTTCCATCTTTTCTTCAATTTCTGTTCCTCTCTTATCTCTTAAAGAGTAGTGACTGTAAAATTTTATTGGACATAATTATTTAATAGTTTTATTAAAATAATAAGTAATTTAAAAACCATCCTGCTGATACTATATCCTTTTCTTTTTATCTGCTACATTAAAATGATAGTGTCTTTATGTCTCTACATATTTCATTAGCAATGAAATTAATATGAATTTCATTCTAATATTAATAGCTTGAGTAAAGTATATTTTAATTTTTTAACCTCTAAATGATACATCAGGAGAAGTGATGAAACAAAAGATTTTTCTTTATTATAAAAAATGTGGTCATTTTTATTAAATAAAATCTCTCTCAGTGTGTAGTAAAAATGAGACTGGAAGTTAGATATTTTATAGCTATGTCTTTTACAATTTGTAGGTAAATGAGTGTACTGTATTTAAACTCATGTAAAAATTGAGTAGAAATGATCTGAAAAGCACAATAACTAAAAGCAGAGTTTTTGTTTTGTAGGATGCCAACTGTGTATGGTACTTATGTAAAATTCTAGCAAATGGAAAGAACCAGAAAATAAATATTAATAAATCACTTTAAACTATGTAAGTCAATGGATTCTTTTATAAAGAAAGCACATTTGTTGGACTTATTGATTACAGATAACTTGAATATAGTAACAGAGATATATGTGAGCAGATCTGACAAATAAGGTATTTAATATTCCTTTTCTGATTTACTGATTTGTAAATATGTTAAAAATTGTGTCTTTAAATATGACCTGGCACATTAGATAGCATATAAAATGCAAACTTCCTAAAATGTTCTTGAGCAAAGATGAAAAAATTTCCAGATTTAATGAGATTTTTGTTAAGAACACTGGCCAGTTGTTGCAATGACAATAGATGACACCTGAGTATAAGGTCAACAAAAACAACATGTCATCATATTTCTTGAGGCAAATTTTAAAGAAATGTGCTCTTGTGGTTCGTATGACTGTTGGTGGGACTAAGACTGTCATTGTTCTGGCTGAGGAGGCAAAGTCTGTGTTATGTGCTTTGTTGTATCCAAGGTTCCCAATACAGTGGAGGGCTTTGCTAAATAGCCTTTTCAGGGGATGTGGACTTTAAATATAAAGGTGAACTGTTTGCTCCTTTCTTGTGAAATATCAGCTGCACTCTAAAATAATGTAGAGTATCTTTAGACCTTGAACCAAGCACATTATGTATGTTATTTTAAAATTCTCTTTCACTATATAATAAATTGAGGATCCTATACTGACACTAACTTGCCGTTCATTTAGCTCTAAAAAATGACAGCTTTCACTCCAAAGACTTGTAAGCAGTGTTATTCTGCCTGTCCCATCATTACAAACAAATTAAAATTCAAGATAGAAATATTGTTATCAGTTGAGAAAGCTGCCAGCTCTTTAAGAAGAGCCTGTCTTTCATGGTAGGGACAGACTTGTACCCTTTGGAGCAAAAAAACTGCAGCTATACATTCCTAATTTTGTATGATTTCACTGTTTTCCAGAGGCTCCAGGAAGGTTAGAAAGGAAGTTATGGGACTAAAAAAAATATTTAATCTAAGTTGTAAAGGAGCTTGGAACCATAACACAAGCATCATAATTAACTTTAATAATTATAAATGTAAATGCAGACAAGCCACAAGGTTTTAATGGTGTGCCACATGCTTCTGCTAATTATTTTAGAGTTTGGACACATTCAGTGCCAGCTAATTATAAACCCTGCTATGGAAATCATCTGTTTATATTAGACTTATTGATCTCTAGTGTTTAAGCAATATGAAAAGGGAAATCTACAATGCTGGACCATCTGCTTTGTATTCCTAATTGCTTTTAAGGAATCAAATATATAAATAGTCAGCTTTTCATATATTGGGCTTCTAACTCTTTCAAGAGACATATAGTACAAACCCAAGTGAATTTTAAAAGCCTATTTGAAATGTTGCTTCCCTGGCTCCTCTAAAATACCCTTCACCCCTTGCCCACATCATATTCTCCTCTGACCTTTCTGCAGATCTCCAGAGCACCTTCTTTTCCCCCAGATCTCATAAACTGGTCAAGGTAACTGAGACTTGAGATGTTTACCATGTTTTAATTACATCTTTTCTTTTACTTTCTATGAACAAGCCCTCTTCCCATCCCCTATCCCGTAATAACCATGAATATTACATTATGAGTACAGAAGAGGATGGCAAGGAAAAAATGTCCAGGTGAATGTTTTCCTCTAGTGGGAAATATTTCACTTTAGGACAAATTAAATTTCCTGGTGTGTAGAGTGGACGCCTGGTGGGACCAGAGCAGTGTTACTTCTCAACCCTAACAGGCCTGGCAGGAAAGTCTACTCTTACGGTACATCCTGTGATTCTACATGGAGGTTGAGATTAAATGAATAAAGAGTTGACTTAGAATGAAGTTGTTCACTTCATCTATCACTGCCTACATATCTATTATTTCATTGGCTGAAAATATCCACACCCTGGAAAAGGTTTCTTTCTTTCTTTCTTTCTTTTTTTTTTTTTTCTTCTTTTTACGGAGTCTCACCCTGTCACCCAGGTTGGAGTGCAGTGGTGAGATCTTGGCTCACTGCAACCTCTGCCTCCTGGGTTTCAAGCGATTCTTCTGCCTCAGCCTCCCGAGTAACTGGGATTATAGGTGCACACCACCATGCCTAGCTAATTTTTGTATTTTTAGTAGAGACGGGGTTTCACCATTTTTGCCAGGCTGATGTGAACTCCTGAGCTCAAGTGATCCACCCACCTCGGCCTCCCAAAGTGCTGGGATTACAGGCGTGGGGCACTGTTCCCGGCCAGAAAGGTTTCTTTCTAAAGTCCTTATTTATTCCTTTGAGACTTTCATATTGAATCACAAAATTACTGGCTTAAGATAACTCCTCCTAATATTCTGTCACTCACATGGTCATACTAACAGCAATTATTATATGTATCTCATATGTATGAAATATATGTAATATTTATGAAAATATATATGAGATATAATATTGATTACTATATAGTCTCCCTGGGGTTAGAGTCTTTTATTAGCTTTTGTAGGTAAAGTTAGGATGAGTTTGTAATTTTAGATAAACATTATATGATATAAAGATGTAATTTTAGTTTTTAAGCAAATATTTTCTTTTAGTGATGTAAAAGTTTTAAATTTTGTGCTAAAAGATGAACAGAGGAAAAATTATAAATCTGCCATTTTTCCATATTACACACTTAAATACCAACACAGAAGGCTTAGGAAAGGTTGCAGTTTAATGACTGACTCCAATAATTGAAGGAAAGAATACAATCACTCTACTTGTAAGAATCCAAAACAAAGAACAATGAGTACCTCTACTTGCTTCTGGGAAAAGTTAATGGGATGTTACATAATGCTCTAAATAAAAGAAGATTTAATTTAAAATGTATCTGCTACCATCAGTAATACACAGTCATATGTCTTGGGCAATACTTAGGTGGGAAACTCCTCACCCTAAAATTAAAATAGCTAGTTATGTTAGAATGGTTGTGACTTTTCTGCAAAGAATTATCTGTTAGAAATTTGCTCCTCTGAAGTATTTTATCTACCCCTCCATAAAGGCTATACTCATTCTGCTTTTTTCTAAAGTTTCGAATGAAAGTTCTATTACCTACCACTTAGCCTGTTACTGTTGACTACAAGATCTCTGAGTTTTAATCTTGGTACATGTATAATTGTAAGGCAGGCCTTCTGTATATTCTAAGTTCATTTTAAGCAGAGTTACAGGTTCTATTCAGTTCCTCAGTGAAAAAGAGAATATTCAAAGTCAGAAAGGAATTAGGAGCTTTTTTAAAAGGTGCTTTAAACAGCTCATGTTCCCCAAGCCCTCAAAGAAAGTTACAAATCAAGAGAGCACAATTGGCAGCTACATTATCAAAGACCTTCTGATAATGCTACCATTAAAATTGAATAATATTGTTTAATGGGCTTTTTAAAAGCAGCCATCCTTTGGATCTGACACTTCAGCATGATTATCTTCCATTCCCATTTAAGACTACAACAATCCAGTGATAATTATAACATCCGTTTCCATCTGGAGTTCAGGGGACTCATACATGTGAATATGGAGAGACAGTTGAGCATCTTCGGTTTAGAAAGTGGACATTAATTTGAAATTTGTGACAACTGCCATTTTTATTTTAGTTTAAATGGCTTATCTGAAATATCCTCTCACCAGGTCTTTTTTGCCACTAGCAGGTTGTGGCAGTTTTCTATATAAATTGGCCTCATGATTGTGCTTTTATGGACACTAAAAATATAAAAGTCGAAAAATCATTATCACTCACATTTTCTTTCCTGTAAACTGAGATAATTTCAATGACACTATTTGCTCATTTCCTATTAATTGTCATTTAACAAAAATCCAAACAGCATTACATTCGTTCATTTCCTAATCTCTCTCAATTTGTTTCTAAGAAGCAAGCATTCTCATTACTAGTTGCATTTTTTACAAAAGCAAAAACAGAAACAAAAACAAAACAGTACCAAAGACAGTGCTTGATGCATAGTAGGGCTTCAAATGTTTTCAAGTGTTGTTGAATGGATGGTTTTACAAATAGTTAAACACTCCATTAGGATTTTTATTTAAGTGAAGTTTTTATGAAGTTTTTATTAGGTGAAGAATTACTAGGTTAAGCCATATAAAACTGCATTTTTGTAGGTAAAGAACTCAAGCATCAACAATTTTGTATGTTCAACTTAATACATTTGAAGACATAGCCTTCTCCTTGATGTATCTTCTTGGTAAATAAGAATGTTTTTGTTTTTTAAAAATTGAATTAAATCATTTTTCTACCTTAACTATAGTAATGCAATGAAGAAAGCCAAAAATGGTGGGATCGGTCTAACTGAAGTAAAATATGACTTTTATTGATTAATTGTGTCTATTTTATCGGCTACAAAAGTGGAAAATTTACTTGCGCTAAAACAAGTTTTTTGTTTGACAATTATTAATCTAATTACAGACTCTATTACATACTTTAGATGAGGATTTGATATCAAAGTCAGGTTTCTTTCTGGAAAGACCTTTCACAGACTTGCATGGGATTTTCTTCCACTGGTAAACCCCATCTCAAGAGTTGGGTTGAATTGTGTCTGTTCAGCCAGTCAAATGTAAATCCTATAGAATTGTCTACCTGTATATCTTTGATATTTTTGGCAATCTTCCTCTTAAGTTTGTAGAAAAATTAGCATATTAATGGTGAGATCTAAAACCTTTGCTCGATACCAGAAATTTAGACTGAAGGGATATACTGTGATGAAGTGATCTGCAGTAATGATTTAAAGTTCTTGTGTGTTGTTCCGGAATGTTATAGCTAGCAGTGGGTACACTGATTCCTATAAGGCATTTTGGAAATGTACTTTCAGTTGTGTCAATACTTTCTACGTTGACTTCAAGATGGACTGGTCGTGCTTAGGAATTCTTGGGAATTTATATTTATTAGCTTAATAGGATATACTATCCCATGAACCCACACTTTCAAACTAGTATGGCTACCACTTTCTCACACATTCTTCATTTTGAATAAAAACCTGAATACTAGTCACCTGAAGGAGGCTAAATATTATCAGAATGGTACATTTGAAATTCATTTCGTGCTCTTATGTTTTTTCTTTATAAATCACATATACCGATTGTCTTTTATTTTTCATTTATATAGCTAAATATTTTAAACTTTTAACTCTGATTAGCATTAATAATGTTACTAATTTCAGTTTTTATAATGAAAACCATTGGGGGAAAATGGAAACTCAGTAAATTTCCTTCAATGAGGGCTGACTCTCCTTAGTGTGAGAATGAGAATCCAATCAGCCCTTTGTGAGGCTGTGATGTCCTCTAAATATACAAAACACAGGATGAGATAATTGAATTTGGTCTCTGGGGTTCCAAGAATAGCACAACCTGGGAATGCTGGTGTCCTCAAAAGAGCAGGACAAAATTGCCACTCATATAATTCATATAATCCTCATTGTCAAACTCGATTCAAACTTTTGCACTAGAATCCCACAAGCAGCATTCTTTAGGTAGTGAGAACACGTACACTTCCCTCTTTTTTTTTTTTTTTTTTAAGTAGGTACAGTAAAGAAGGGATGGTTGTGCCATTTTACATTATTTCTTTAATATTACAATGGGAGCTCCCAAACTAAATTTTAAGTTTCAGGCAAACACATTGTGAAATAGCCAAGATATTAAACTCCTCTAGGTTAAGAGGATCTTGGAGTGACCTCCAACTGTAGCATGGCTTCTGAGGAGCTATAATTAGGGTTCATGAGATGAAATCATGCAATTCCGGTTAGCATCTGACTCATCGCAGAAGTCTTATTGGGGGGAACAAATGGGAATATTTTAGAGTCGTAGAGTGAATGATAGAAACTAAACTTTTATCTTCTTTGATTACATGGTAGAAAGGGTTAAAATTCTCTATGTAGATCACTGAAGTTTTATTATATAAGATGACCTTAGGAACTGTCATCTCCCTTGAATTTATACAAAGAATTCAAAGTAAAGGTTTTCTAGGTTACACTTCTTTTTTCAACCCTTTGTCCTGTCAGCTCAGTCCTTGATATCTTCATCTGCCGACATGCCCAGATGTGCAGTGAATGTTGATTTGAGCTGGCCCCTCAACCCCTCCCTGCTGGTGTCATTAAAACCAGGGAGGCAGCGGCTCCCCTGGCATCTTTGGCACGGCTTGGCTTTACACTGCGGACTAAATTATTGATGAAGAGCACTTCTGTCGCAGTGTGTTTTACCCACCTTTAAATGAAACAGTGCGGATTGAGCTGTCACTGCCTCCTCACTCCCTGCAACTTCTACATGACATTTATGATGTGGTTCAGATTGCACCGAAGCAATTAATTTCCAGTAGAGTCTGCACTCAGAATGAAGATCCCTGACAATTACTGAGGGCTGGTTTCTCAATGAGCACATGACACACTCATCAATACCGTACACAAAAGGAAAACATCAAAATATATGTAAAGACGTCTCTGGGATTTGTGATCCTTTTCTCTTCTTCAAATCTACTTCTGGATTCTAAGACTTCGTGTCTGTATTGTGCATTTGATTCCCCTCTGTCTTTTTCTGAAAAGATGGGTGGACTTACCTTCTCAGCATATATTTTACATATGTCTGCCAAAATTGTTTAAAAATTTTGTTGCCTTCTGTGTACGGTTATTCTATTTGAAGCTTTTGTCTGTTTGTTTTTGCTAATAAAGTATTCTTTGATATTTGCATTTAGTTTCTCAAGTGATTCTGTGACCCTCACTTATTTTTCAGTTCATCCAGTGAATGAAATAAGCAGCATATATATGCATATGTGTCTCTGGGTAGATGTATACTTGAGTATGTGTATGTATGCATGTATATATACATAAACATATTCTTAAAAGAACACAAACATTTCCAAATATGTGAAATTTAATATTTGATCAATTATTACAATATTATTACAATAATTTTTTGCCTGTTTCTTTTTAAAAATTGTAAAATATTCAGATTAACTTGGAGAAGAGTGATCTTCACTATATAACAGTTTAAAAGACGCAAATTTTAGTATTTTCAGAATGAGATAATGTCAACCTAGGCTATTCAGATCATTTTAAAAGTTCTTCAAAAGATTTCGTTGAATTGATTTAAAAATATTTGTAATCAGCCTATCTATTCTTCTGAAGGCTTGAATATAAAGTATCTTAAATATTTCCCCGGCTTCCTGTTTGTCATTGTAATTTCTTCAGTCAACTTTTCTTTCATAGGTAGTCTTCTGTTTTGTGCATACTGCCTCATACTCAGCAAAAGTGTATTCTAAATTAATGAGTTTTTAATTTTCAGTTTTCTCATTTAAATGCCTTGTTCCAGAGCCAATGGTTAAATTGCACATGTAACTTGGTGTCATTCTGTGCTGAGGTGCTTCTGGAAAGCAGCAGCATCATTGTCTTTATTACAAAGGCACTACACAGCTAGGCATTAAGGAGTGGAGACTTCCAGCAGACTTCAAAACAGGATCCAGGAAATAATTTGTGTACCAGGAGATGGCAGTTTGATTAGATATAATGTATCAATCAATTAATGGAGGAATCTGGATAATCCTAAGAAACATCACCACAACCTTATGAAAATCTAACAGTGGGTTAGGAGGTACTTTGTATGGCAGTGTACTTTCTCTTATGCCTCCTGTCCTCAGTACAGCTACACTTCTAACATTTGGTGGCCAAAGGACGGGAGAATGCTTGGTGTATTTTCCTATCTCAAATTTGATATTTTTCCAGCCCTGTTGAAATCAAGAAAGATAGATGAAATGTCTCTCCTTAGTATTCAGAATTTAACCTCATTTTTTTTTTATCTTTAAGGCTGTTTATTGTAATAAATCATTTTTTTTGGTACTTCAAGAGATGATGGTTCAGAAAGATAGATTTCAGGGAAAAAAATCCCATCTTAGTATTATCTACTCTTGCCTCAAATAATCTCTGTATTTCAGAGAGAGAAGGATACAGTCTATTTTGGGGTAAGTTACAAAACAATAGCAACAAGCCCCAAATGAAAATAATCCACACTAGTTTTGATCAAGATATTTTGGGCATACTTGCATGTATACTCATGCACACACATATACAAATAAGTCGATTATGGTAATACTATTTGGGGATATCTTTGAGTAAATTATATCCTTATTGACCTAAGAAGTCTATGAGAAGACTCCAAAATTAGAAAATAATTCTAATTATGATATATCTAGAAAATGATAATCATGATACCTTTTTGAGTACTTATCTCACTACCACCAAGCTTTATCTCTTTAATTACTCACAATGACTTTAAAAACAATTTTTGAATTTAAAAAAATTTTTTTTAGAGAGATGAGGTCTTGTTATGTTGTCCAGGCTGGACTCAAACTTCTGTGCTCAAGAATCTTTCCACCTAAGCCTACTAAGTAGCTGGGACTATAGATGCATGCCACCATGCCCAGCTCACAGTAACTTTTTGAGACACTTTAATCAAACTCATTTAACAGGTGAGGAAAGCAAGGCTTAGAGAGGTTACGTGATTTGCCCAAGGCCATAGAGTCACTAGTGGGAAAGTCAGTATTCTAGGTCTTCCTGATAACAAAATCTACCTTTTACTGGTTTACTATACTAGATTCTTTGCATTTCTTTTAAGATTCACTTAAATATCTAATTATGGCGGGTATACCTTACTCTGTTTTATATGGTTCTTCATTTCTAGAGTTACTGATTTTTACTTATGCAGAATAAAAATGGTTAAGCTAGTCTAGTCATTAGTTCAATTTTTGACTTTGTAGTTTGAATCCAGGGCCCATTCTTCACCTTTCTCTCTCTCATGTAATACAGATAGTGGAGACTGGCTGCCTACTACCAATGGATACATAAAACCATGACCAATTGACTGTTCTAAAACTGCACAATTCATGCTTCAAAGTGTTTGTTTATATAGAGAAAGTAAAAGCAAAAAAATTCTAAGTTTCCAAGCTTAGACTATATATCTAATTATACAAATAATTTACACTAAAATATCACTATTAATATTCGGACAAAGTCTTTTCCTTTTAGTCTCCATATAGTACCTACATTCCCAGTAAATCATGGATCTTAAGACTTTCATTTCTTCCTGTCATTTGAATTCCTTCCACTCATGTTGTATCTCTGTAATTGGCTTCTTTTGGGCCACTGAGTCAGATAACTGGAAGCCTTCTAAAGAGAATTTGACAAAGACTTCGGGTAACCCAGCAAATCATCTCCAAACTGTTGTGTTTCTCATTGCCCCATGGCCATTAAGTTGTGAATAAAATGTTTTCTCATTAGATTGGAGTTGTTAATAAAAAGAATAAGTAAATAAGTTTACTTGTTACAGGCTGAAAATCTGACTATATATTTTAAGAAATTTAACCTTGTGGGGAGGGGGACAGGTGGGAAATCTCTCAGATAATGCAATACACCATAGTAGAGATATAATCTGAGTTCAGAGGCCTGAAGTCCACATCAAAGGTGTTCTATTTACTTGTTCTATAATCCTGAGCAAGTCAATTAACATCTGAAACTGCTTCAACATCTATAAAATGAGGATAGTTTTGTCTTTTGAGGTTATTAGAATTTTGAAAGGAGGTAATATATGTGGGAAATATTTTCAGTGGTAAATTGCTAGGTAGATATTAGACTATTTAAAATGATCAAGGCAAAACAGAATTTACATATCTACTTTGATATGTAAGAAGAACAGAGGTGGCAGCATAGGGTAGATACAGTGTCTCTATGCTCTGTCCAGGGACTCAGTCTCCTTCTAACTTTCTGCTCTGACATTTTTAGCTCATGGTTTCGATCCTCAGTGTCATCTTATAGCCCAAAATTGACTGTTAGAGGTCTAGTCATTACATATGCCTTTCAGGCAGATAGTAGGAAGGAAAGGGGAAATGACCAAAAGAGCCAAAAAGGACTAGGGGAAAAATAATTTTCCTAGAACACAATCCTATAATTGCTGCCTGTAATTTGTTGTGAGGCTGGAGAATGTTTTCTTTTAGCTGGGTACATTACTGGAGTTCTCTTAGTAAACGAGAAGATTATGGATATTGTGTAGACAACCAGTGCCCTATGTCTTGGGATTACATGTGATTTAGATTTTCTCTACAGTAGACTATGTGGACATACATTCTCTACAGTAGACTATGTGGACTATATTTATTTGATACAATGGTGGTGATGAAAACAAACTGGTCTATAATTTTATCCTATTAAATCATGTTACCCTAAAGATTTCCAAATTAGATGTTATTTTTCAGTTACCATTTGTAAATTTACTAGGAATGCTGTGATGGTTAACACTGAGTGTCAACTTGATTGGACTGAAGGATATGAAACATTGTTCCTGGGTGCGTCTGTGAGGGTGTTGCCAAAGGAAATTAACGTTTGAGTCAGTGAACTGGGAGATGCAGGCCTCATTCTGGGTGGGCACCATCTAATCAGCTGCTAGAATAAAAGCAGGCAGAGGAACGTGGAAAGACTAGACTGGCTTAGTCTGTGGCCTCCATCTTTCTCCCATGCTGGATGCTTGCTGCCCTTGAGCATCTGACTCCAAGTTCTTCAGCTTTGAGACTCTTGGACCTTTGACCGCAGACTGAAGGTTGCACTGTCGGCTTCCCTACTTTTGAGGTTTTGGGACTCAGATTGGCTTCCTTGCTCCTCAGCTTGCAGATGGCCTGTTGTGGGACCTTACCTTGTGATCATGTGAGTCAATACTCCTTAATAAATTCCCCTTTATATATACATCTATCCTATTAGTTCTGTCCCTCTATAGAACCCCAACGAATATAAATGCTTTATTTATAAAGATTGCATATCTATAGTATTATTTTGATCACATTACAATCATCTTTGAGTTAGGGCAACAAACATGCACCATGAAATAAGAATCACTTCTTTTACAGAAAATGATGCAAATTTTAAAGAATAAATTTTAGCATGGGATATTGGGCAGTTCAAGATTCTTCTAGCATTTAGTGAGGCTTAATGATGCTAGTAACTTTACTTGAAGTTTAAATGACTTATTTTTCCAGGTGATTTCAGAAACCCCTAGAAGCTCTACTAAATAAAATGAGTCAATAGAGTTAAATGAGTTAGTTAATACATGTGAAACACTTAGAACAATGTTAAGGATAAAATTAACTTCTCCATAGCTGTAGCTTTGTGCTGCACTAGTATTGTGTTAAAATGGCTTTCATTAATAAATATAGTAATACTTTTTAAAGGCAGAGGGTTAACAGTGATGAAGGAAATACTATCCTTCTTCCACATCTTCTATAATAGAAAATATTAATTGGTGTATACCTTATAAAGTTTCAAAAAGATAATGTTCAATACATTCCCCTCTGTCTCATTAATTTTAAAAATTAATATGCTTACTACACAGACATAATTATGACATGTGAAGTGTAACGCTCCTTGTAGCACGTGCAATGGATATTCATCATGGTTTTTGCTTGTACAGCATGTGAAGCCTTGATAGGGTGAATGTCTCCTTTGCCTGCGTCTTGGCAGACAACACTTTTCACTAAATACAATGTTAGGTTAAGTGCCCCCCAATTCTCAGTGAGTGAAGCTGTAGACATCTGAAGTACTATCATTGGATACTTCAACCTGGGATTTTGAATCTAGGTGATGACACAAAGATGCTGGGCCTGTTGAGGGACTAATCATGGAGTTGAAGTAGAGTGAAGATGGGGCTATCCCAATGGTGTGATATGGTGGTGGTCACTGTTGCCTCCCACACATACTTTGTATGTTCCTATGTACTTTCCTGGCTGTTTGTCCTGTAGGTCCATCAATTTTGTGAGCCTCCACATATCCTTCCAATAAATCCATTTTCTGTTTTAAGTTAGACAAACCCGGCTTCTGTTACTTGTAATAAGAACTTTGATTAGCTCAATGTGAACCAAAAAATTGAGAAAAAGAAATATTAGAAATATATGAAACATGAGAAATGAGAACCACTTCTTGGGTAGGCGTTCATTTAGTGAAATTGTAATTCATTTCATTATAATTCAAAGAAATGTTAGAAGTCGTAACACTATGCGTAGTTTATTTTTTCTTGTTACATTTTTAGCAAAAATGGAACCCACAGTTTGGAAATCACTTTGCATCAATTCCTTGGCATATTGAATGTGGCCATTTTTCTTGAGTATTCAAGCAAACCCAAGGAATCTATGCTTATTTGTTTTATGAATACTAGTGAAAAAAGTGACAAACATTTCCTCTTGGTTATAATGGTAATATGGCTAATGTTCATAACATGGTTATCTGTTTTTCAATGAGAAAGAGAAATGAGCTTTGGATCTGAATGTTAAACCTTCTTCTAATGACAGTTTTCTGGTCAAGGCAAGTGCTCCCTTTGAAATCCAGCTCCCTTTGTAATCGCTTTTGCTGGCTTTCCATAAGATATTAGGGAGATTGCTATGGAACTGATATGGTTTGGCTGTGTCCCCGCCCAAATCTCACCTTGAATTGTAGCTCCCATAATTTCCACGTGCTGTGGGAGGGGACCAATGGGAGGTAATAGAATCATGGGGTCAGTTTCTCCTGTACTGTGCTCATGGTAGTGAATAAGTCTCATGAGATCTGATGGTTTTAGAAGGCATTTCCCTTCTTGCTTGGCTCTCACTCTCTCGTTTTGCCTGCCGTTTTTTTTTTTTTTTTTTTTTTTTTTTGAGATGGAGTCTCGCTCTGTCACCCAGGCTGGAGTGCAGTGGCCGGATCTCAGCTCACTGCAAGCTCCACCTCCCGGGTTCACGCCATTCTCCTGCCTCAGCCTCCCGAGTAGCTGGAACTACAGGCGTCCGCCACGTCGCCCGGCTAGTTTTTTGTATTTTTTTTTTTTAGTAGAGACGGGGTTTCACCGTGTTAGCCAGGATGGTCTCGATCTCCTGACCTCGTGATCCACCCGTCTCGGCCTCCCAAAGTGCTGGGATTACAGGCTTGAGCCACCGCGCCCGGCCTTGCCTGCCGTTTAAGACATACCTTTGTTCTTCCCTCACCTTCTACCATGTTTATGAGACCTCCCCAGTCGCATGGAACTGTGAGTCCATTAAACCTCTTTTTCTTTATAAATTACCCAGTCTTGGGTATGTCTTTATCATCAGTGAGAATGAACTATTACAGGAACTCAATAATGTCTGACAGACAGATTGAACCAAATACTCAAAGAAATCAGGATTGTTCATTTGCTCCTAGAAAGTATAAGCAATGTTTGGAAGCATGTAGGTAACACTACTATACTAACAAACGTTTAGGGAAAATTTCTTTCTTATTTGATCCAAATTAGTCTATTTAGGACAATTTGTGTTATACTACCCTTCCAGACTGTACCTTTTGATGTGTAGAAAGATGTAAAAAGCTGTATGTGAAATACGACCTGTGAAGGAAGCCATGTGTTTCCATAGACCTCTGTTGTCTCTGAGTAAGCAACCACTAGGGAGAAATAAGGGTCATGTGTCATATATGCAAAGCCAAAGTACAGAAGATTTATGACTTAGTGAATATGTAGATATTGTAGTGTTCTTGACCAAGCTGGCAAGCTGTCCTTGAGTACGTCTGAGGTATCATATTAAAAACAAAACAAAACAACCACAACAACAAAACTTCAAAAAGAGAAAGAGACAAACATATACATGCTATCTCTGAACACAGGGATAGTCTCTGAATTCACAAAAATAATGACTGTTCATCCTGTTCTATTGGGAGAGTGGGGTGGAAATTTCCATATTTTGCTTTAGAGGCACTTTCAGAGCCATTTACTGCCATAATTCTTATATCGTTGGATTAAGAGTCATATAACTCTAGTATCAGTGAGAGCCCGTGTAGTAGATTTGCTGATTTAAGGAAAAGAAAAAGAAAGAACTTAGGGCCTCATTTGAGACAAGTCTTTGTACTTCAAAGTGCAGAATGACAGGACAGAGCATCTATTTGCTGCATCTTTTACCGAGGAGAGAAATAATATATCTCACACTGATTGGCTGACTTGTGCTTGTTACAATTTTAACTTTATGCCTTTATGCTGTTCTCAGGTTCTCTCTGATAAGGAGCATTTTAAAGATGTTTTGGCATTTCTCGGGGAGATGATTGATCCTGAAGAGTTAATAGCTGATAGCCAGAGGCATATTTTGTTGAGGAATGGATACTGTAAAATGTCCTGGCAAGAGTTACTCATTTTCTTTACAAAAGCTGACCACACTTAGCCATTGGTGCCTACTATGCAGCAGTTTTATTTCCCAGCACTGGCATTCTACTAGTGATGCTGTCTGTAGTGTAATACTTCTATAGCAATACTTTCCCCCTCTTGCTTCTCATGATCTTTGGACGAAGCTCATGTTCCAAAAAGTTCTGTTGATTATATCTTTTGGAGATTTTTGAACCTCGTAGCTCATGCCACCCACTTAGGCCATTATATAGCTATAGGGTTAAAAGAGGGAATTTTCTGAAGTATTCATTCACTTCCAAAACACTGCATTATCCTTATGTTGTAATTCTTGGAGACTGTCCGTTTTTCAAACTGTAAGAATTTTTGGCAGCATAAGTAACAAAGCTACATACCTATGGAGTGATTCCCAGCTCTCCCTCATCACCGTTACATCAAAGTTATTTGCTTTATCCTTTTGATTTTACCTTCTAATGCCTCACACATCCCACCAATGCTTTCCATTTGGACATTGTTTCCACTTACAGTTCCATTACTGGTCTGGAGTACCACAATAGGCTCCTAACTGTGTTCTCTGTTTTTTTCTTATGGATTCTAAAGCATATTACTGCTAGATTAAGCATCTCAAAACATAGATCTGAATTTATTGACTCATTGATTAAAACTTCATTTGTTACTATCCCAGATGTTTCAGGAGTATTCCTAACTCTTGCCTCATGCCCCTCCCCTTTAGTTTAATTAAGATATTTGCTTTTCTCTGAACAATTCCCACAATCTCTTGACTCTATGCCTTTATTCATGTCATTGCCTCAAAACTAGAGTGTTCTTTATCTTTATTGTTTCTCTTAAAAGTCCTGTCCAACTGCCAATTCCATGTAAATTGTAAGCTCTTTCATGAAGACATCTTGAGGACCATACCTGAATGCCACTTCTTCCTTCTTGTTTGAATCCCCTTGGATTTGTTAGTAATGATCCTATGCCATCTACTCTGTCATAGAGAAATTTGTGTACTTGTCACTCTGCTTTCTCTATTGTGAGTTCTTCAAAGGCAGGAACTCTTTGTTCTTGTATGTTTCTCCTACATTTTCTAACCATGCATTTAATATTGTAGTAGCTTATTCATTATATAGAATTTTTGACAATCTAGGGTAAAAAAGAACATCCTTTTAAAGTCAGCTGACCTAATATTAACACAAAACTCTGACTGCTTTATTTTATGAGAATAAGTTTTCCATAAAGTCCATAAAGCAAGGGTATACAAAATGAAAAAATATTTTAAACAACGGAGACTATGTGGATTCAGTTTATTTAACCCTGCATATACCTACCTATATTTTAGCTTCTATTTATTTGTGACCCACAAAGAAGCACATGTCATCGTCCGTATAATAATTTTTATCATTTTGATTTCAGAGGCTTTGTTATGGAACTTTGTAAAGTGAGAAACATTTTCTCACATATTACCTACATTTTCCTCCTGTCTTATGGAAGAAGAATTGTTCCTGTGTCTTTCCATAATTAATGCCACCATCTCTACATTTTCTTAAAAACTATTTTTTCTGTCTTTTCTGAGATTTAGTTCCATAAAGTCTTCTCTCATGTCTTTAAATTCTTTTCCTTACTGCTTCCTTTTAGCCTAAAAATGTGCTCAAGTCTTTACATACTTTAACCACAGTTTTCTCTAGCTACTATAATATTTTTCTTTTTTTTTTCCAGCACCAGCAAACTTTTTGAAAACAAAGGCTATCCTGAATGCCTCAATTTCTCCCTTCCCCATTCATTCAATGTAGTTGGATTCTAAGTTATAACTCTCCATGGACACTGCTTTTAGAAAAATATCTCACTTTTTAAAAAAAGATCTAGGCACCTCTTTTCAGTTCCAACTCAAATACTTTGTGTTATTTTGAGAAAGTCAGCAATATCAATCTTGAAACTCTTTTCTGCAATATTACTTTTGTGTGATTCTTCTCTTTCCTTCTTTTTCTTTCCAACTAGTACTTATACAATATTGCGTAAATACTCTATGTTTGACATAATGAAGATAAAAAGGTATATACTATCCTTGTGTTAAAACTTAGTCTCAATGGAAAGACAAAACATATACTATGCATAAAAAGTTATATAATGAAATTTCAGAGTTCAAATAATCCCCATTTCAAATGAATTTCATATTTGGGATACTACATAAGCATTTTAACTGGTATTACTTTATTACTTACCTCAGCTTTCATTCTTTTTATAAATTTTTTAAAACTTAAGTTTGAGATACATGTACAGGTTTGTTATATAGGTAAACTTTTATCATGTGGGTTCATTGTATAGATTATTTCATCTCCCAGGTATTAAGCCTAGTATCTGTTAGTTATTCCTTACAGATCCTCTCCCTCCTCCCGCCCTCCACTGTCCAATCAGCCTCATTGTGTGTTGTTCCCCTCTATGTGTCCATGTGTTCTCATCATTTAACTCCCACTTATAAGAATATGTGGTATTTGGTTTTCTGTTCCCACATTAGTTTGCTAAGGATAATGACTTCCAGCTCCATTTGTTTTCCTGCAAAGGACATGATCTTGTTAGTTTTTATGGCAGCATAGTATTCTGTAGTGTATATGTACCACATTTTCTTTATCCAATCTACTGTTGATGGACATTTAGGTCGATTCTATGTCTTTGCTATTATGAATAGTGTTGGAATGAATATATGTGTGCATGTGTCTGATAGAATGATTTATATTCCTTTGGATATATACCCAGTAATGAGATTGCTGGGTTGAATGGTATTTCTGTTTTTAGTTCTTTGAGGAATCACTTTGCTGCCATTCTTCACAGAACTAGAAAAAACTATTTTTAAAATTCATATGGAACCAAAAGAGAGCCTGAATAGCTAATACACTCCTAAACAAAAAGAACAAAGCTGGAGGCATCACACTACCCAACTTCAAACTATGCTACAGGGTTGTAGTAACCAAAACAGCATAGCACTAGTACAGAGACAGACATATAGACCAATGGGACATAATAGAGAACCCAGAAATGAGGCTGCACACCTACAACTATTTTTGACGAACCTGACAAAGCCAAGCCATGGAGAAAGGATTCCCTACTTAATAAATGGTGCTCAAATAACTGGCTAACCATATGCAGAAGACTGAAACTGGATCCTTTCCTTACAGCTGTACAAAACTAACTCAAGAAGGATTGAAGACTTAAAACACAAAACTATAAAAACCCTGGAAGACAACCTAGGTAATACTATTCAGGACATAGGAATGGGCAAAGATTTCATGACAAAGACACTAAAAGCAACTGCAACAAAACAAAAATTGACAAATGGGATCTAATTAAACTTAAGAGCTTCTAAACAGCAAATGAAACTATCAATAAACAGACAACCTACAAAATAAGAGAAAAGTTTTTTAAACTATGTATGTGACAATGATCTAACATCTGGCATCCGTAAGGAACTTAAACAAATTCACAAGTAAAATCCAAACAATTCTATTAAAAAGTGGGCAAAGGACATGAACAGATGCTTTTCAAAAGAAGACATGCATGTGGCCAGAAATCATATGAAGAAAAGGTCAGTATCACTGATCATTAGAGCAATGAAAATCAAAACCCCAATGAGATACCACCTCACACCAATCAGAATGGCTATTATTAAAAAGTTAAAACATAACAGATGTTGGCAAGGTTGCAAAGGAAAAGGAACACCTATATACTGTTGTTGGGAGTATAAATTCAACCACTATGAAAGTTCATACTTTTTAATAAGAGTTATGTTTTTCTAAAACATTCACTGAATGTGGTTTTCATCTATATCTATATCTATATATCTATATCTATATCTATATCTATATCTATATCTATATCTACAGATAGAGAGATGGAGTCTTGCTCTGTCACCCAGGCTGGAGTGCTGTGGCATGACCTCAGCTCACTGCAACCTCTGCCTCCTGGGTTCAAGCAATTCTTCTGTCTCAGCCTCCCGAGTAGCTGGGATTACAGGCGCGCACCACCACACCTGGATAATTTTTGTATTTTTAGTAGAGATGGGGTTTCATCATGTTGGCCAGGCTGGTCTCAAACTCCTGATATCAGGTGACCTGCCCACCTCGGCTTCCCAAAGTGCTGGGATTACAGGCGTGAGCCACTGTGTCTGGCCTCATGTAAATATTTTCAACACTACTCCAGCAACTCCATACAATTAACTCTTTGGTAATATCAGAGCTCTCCCTATTTGGGTGACATGTCTAGCCAACTCGGACAGCTTATCACTCCCAAATGCCCATGAAACATTTTCTCACTTGTCTTTTGATCATATCATCATTACAGTGGAAGGCAGTCTCTAAGAAGGCCCCAGATGATCTCTACCTCCTGATATTCACATTTATGTATAATAAATAGAATATTGCAGAAATTATGTACTGCCAGTTCTGAGATTAGGTCTTTTTGCCTTGAGTATTCTCTCTCTCTCCCTCACCCAGAGGAAGCCAGCTGCTTTGTCATAAGGCATCCCTATAGAAAGGCCCACATGACAAGGGATTGAGGTTGGCCAACATGTGAGTTATCCTAGAAGTGGAAGCTTTCAGATGAGATTGTAGCCCCAACCAATAGCGTGATTGCAATCCCATGAGAGACCTTGAGTCAGATTCCTAATCTACAGAAATTATGACATAATAAATAAAATGTTTGTTGCTTTAAGCTACTAAATTATTGGATAATGTGTTACACAACAAGAAGTAACTAATGTATCTGCTTAAAATAGTCTTACTTTTTTTTTTGAGATGGAGTCTCAGTGTGTCATCCAGGCTGGAGTGCAGTGGCACGATATCGGCTCACTGCAACCCCCGCCTCCTGGGTTCAAATGATTCTCCTGCCTCAGCCTCCTGAGTAGCTGGGACTACAGGCGTGTGCCATCACGCCTGGCTAATTTTTTGTATTTTTAGTAGAGACGGGGTTTCACCATGTTAGCCAGGATGGTCTCGATCTCCTGACCTCATGGTCCACCCACCTCGGCCTCTCAGAGTGCCAGGATTACAAGTGTGAGCCGCTGCGCCCAGCCAGCCTTACAGTCTTGTTTATCTATCAGTAACATACCAATTCTAACACTAACTACTCTCTACCTACTTACTACTTGCTGAAAATGTTTCCTTCTTCATCTATATTCCTATAATATTTAGTTGGTAGCCTTCATTGTCATGTGTCACCTGCTTCCTTGTTTATGTCCCCAAGATGATAAATATCTTTAAATGATAGAAACTGGTTCATATATTCCTGTAGCACCTAGAAAATTCCTGATATTCACACCCATGTGCCTTGAATGTGTGTGGGTTTAATGTCTATTTGTTGTGTAAGTATGACAAAGCTATACTTGGTTAATTATCAAAATAAATGTAAAGAACAATAATTATCATAGGATGAGAAATAATTACCTTAATGTTTATGGTAAAATTGTTTTTTTCAAATGCAGAGAGGAGTGGCAAGGTCATGTGGAGTGAATATGACTGAAATTGCAGAGAAACTGAAAAGAACAGAGGATGCTGTGGGACCAGTTAACAACTGGTTGGTAGGCACTAAGAATTTGAAGGAATGAGTAGCTAAACAGAAGCCCAAACTAAGTTGTACTGGGTGTTTTAGTTTTAGATAAAATGGCTGGTACTCCAGGAGGCCTGCACACATGATAAATTGCAGCTGAACTGCATTTAACATAGCACAGAGTACTTGTTTACTAAATATTTTATTCAACTTGAAAATTCAAGGCAGGGGAGTGATTTTCAGGGTATTAGCTGGTAAGTGCTGAACTTTATGAGCAACTTGAAGGCCCTAATGTCGTTGAGCAAGCATATAGCAAAGTTAAGTCATTTAGTTACAATATTCTGGTGGTGATGTACAAAATTAGATACAGGGACACTGTTAAGTGAGAATAATTAGGTAGCAACTAGTTAAGTCATGAACTTATAATAGACTTATATGTCTTTATATTGGACATTCTATTTCCAAAATCTGAATAATTGTCTTAGTTAATAGACTCTCTTGAAATACACCATTAAAATATACAATTAAAACTGAGTTGATCCTTGTAACTACAACTAAATTCTTTCTATGGGCTTAAGGGAACAGCTGTATTATTTCTCTCCTTTTACTTTTAGAAAGGAAATAAGTTAGTATATGCTTTTATTGCTGGCTATTTAGAAGTTGTACATACAATGGGAAGTATGTGGAACCAGCTAATACCTCACCCATACTTACGCTATGTAAGAAACTTTTCAAAAATTCCAAGCACCTTCAAGACTTCTTGAAAGCTTACAGGTCATCAGAATGTTATAGAGTGGAGGGATTTATTAAAAATAACATTTTGTGGAGATTACACAGGGTTACAAAACAAGGACTATTCCAGATGGCAATAGTCTGTGACTTCAAGACATTTACTATCTTGTAGGAAAGGATTGGGTATGACCAATTTGATTTATCTACTTTCTGGTCTCAATAATGCATAACATAGGAGATAAAATTAAATTAAATCTGTATCAATTCTGGTATTTCACCTATGCTTAAAAAATGAAGACAATGAAAAAGATAAGTCTACAGCTACAAGATTAGTGTTAGGAGTGGATAAAGGAAGACTAGAAAGAAGAAATGAAAGTGAGAAAGAAGTGACTACAGCATGAGAGGTGAGAAGAGCAAACACAAGGTTGAAGGGTAAGAGTGATTGAGGTCAATGTGGAGTCAAGGGCAAGAATCCAAAATGAGCAGGAAATACAAGCAGTGAAAAAATTAGCCAGATGGGAGGAAGAATCAATTGATCTGTGATAAAAGAAGGAAATGAAAGAAGAGAGTGAAAGAAGAAAAGAATACACTTAGTGCTTAAACAGTACTTTTCATTTTCAGAAAGCTTTGTAAATATTAACTAATTAACCCTCATTTCAGCCCTGGGCATAAGCAATATTATCATAGTTATTACTATTAATAAATGAATGTAAAAGGGGTCAGAAAGGGTTAGACACACAAAGCTTTAAATCTTGTACATGTATTTTATTTCTCTGACATGAAAGCAGTAGCTGGAAGGAAAGTTTTGTTTCAAATTCTTGTAAATCCATTATTATTGGATGAGAACCGCATTTATTTTGCTTCTCCCACCTTAATAACCTTAGGCCACAGGATCTGAAGACATAGTCTGCATCTGACTATGAAGAATTCTTCACCTGCAACTGATCCTTGATGGTAGGACTAAACAGAGCATTAAATTCAGTGTCAGGACTTAGGATTGACAGGATTGTTAGTATTATTTCTAAGAACAATGTGTAACTTCTCCTGATTACTATTCAATTGCAACACGGCAGTAGAAACCAGTTGCATAGTTTATGGTAGCAAATAACACTCATTGTGTTCATTTTGGAGGCTTTCTCTTTTCTTTGTTTCCATTGAGGCAGGATGGGAACTCTCCATTCAGGAACAGTTTAGTTCCAGCTTGCTGAGCACACTCTTGCTTTTCTGGAGGGAAAAATATTGGAAAATGGATTGAATACACCTTTAAATGTATATAGTAGAATTCATTTCTTATGCCAGTTAGAACGAGCAAACAGCCACATGCCTGTAATAATGTAAATTTTGCTTTCATTATGACCCTACATCCACAAGCTAATTACACTGCAGATACAAAGGCTGTCGACTTTCCTTCTCTGGAGTGATAAAGGAGCCTGCTGGGTAAAATAGCCACTACTCATGTTATTTCTGGACATATCCAAGCTACTGCAAGATGTTCCTTGCTTTAAAAGTGAATTTTAGCATGAATTCATGCAGTATTTTAAAAAGCAGTGACAGTTATTGTAGGGGGTGCAAATGAAGTATATGTTGGAGTTGAAGGAAGATTGTTTCACTCCCCTTATTCCAGTTTGCCTTTTTTTATTTTCTTTTTAGCAAAACAAATTTTATACAGGTTGGGTTTCTTTCCCTTTGGTGCACACTACATGCCACTACGTTTCTTAAATAGGATTCCCTAATCCTTATAAAGGGTTTTTCAAAAATGATTATAATGTAAAATTCACATACATGAAATAATTATGTAATTTATGATGTGCAAGTGGCCATCTCTTTTATGTGAAACAAATCAGACAAATATTTACTGAATTTGAAAAGTAAAGATAAACTATTAAGTAATTGACCATGTTCTTTAGGTAAAAATATCTTTGGCTCCTTTCACATATTATTAGGATCTTACATTTCTTTAAGACATGATACACAATTCTTAAATTTCAAAATAAAAAAAATTTCAATTCCATTTTCATTATTCTTTTAATTTAAAATAATAAAATGAATATGTCAAGGCTAACAAAATAAAACTTGAATTACTTTTTTTTCCAAATTAACACAACTATTCTAGATCTAGTCATTACTTGACATATATACTGAAGCCTGCAAATTTCACCAAGAAATGTGTGTTCTGTAAAGTGAAAAAATAATTTGGATTGAAGGACTATAGTTTGCAAATAACTTTTCACAATTTCTTGATATTACTGATACCATAAAATCACTGTGATTTTAAAAAGTATAGTTAGTATGCAATAAAATTTCCTAAAATAATTTATTTTGAACAAAAAATGATTTTGGAGATCCTATTCTATACCTGCTAATTTTTTTAAAATATAGGGATATATAAGAAGCAAACTTTTGTGAGACTGTGTCCACGAATAATATGTAGTCTTTGTAAACTGTAAACTAAAATATATGAAATGACTAGAAAACTGTTTGGAATGCCTAGCTATATGACATTACATTGTAGAGCTTGAGAGGAGAGGGGGATCAAGGTGGATTAGTGACATCTCAAAATACATCATGGAGCTACATCTAAAATTATAATCATATGATACTGTAATTAATTGTGGGAATAGTGCATTTTAGAATAGTACATGCACTTAGAACCAGCAGACGAAACTATTTCCAGTGTCATAAGCCGTATACATTCTCTACAAATATTTCTAATTAAGAGAGTAGGACATTTCCTTTAGATTTCTTTTAGTCTATCAGGTAAGCAATTTATGTGTTCTGAAATGGACTGATTATATTTTGCTCAGGGAACTGCTACAGGAGCAATCTCTTAGGTTTTGCACATTACAGAACTTTACATAAAACACTTTAGTATTTTCTTTCAAACTCATATTTAATGAGATGTGAATTAAAAAGTCTATTTGTGATTAAATCAGTACATTTGAGCTCTCTCTCCCCACCAAAAAAAGAAGGGCAGGGTAAGGGACGTTTGTGCCATTATCAATCGCAGAGTTTATTATTTTAAAAATATATCTAAAATATTTCATAAAAATTTAAATAACTTTAAGATTTATATTTGAATAAGAGCCTGAAATATATATAATATATACATGCACATTCAAAAGAACAAAGGGACAGATATATCATTAATGATATTTCTCAAATTATATGGATGAAATAAAATTTAAAAAGATCATTAATGACCTCTTCTTAAAAAAAAAAGTAAATGACAGAAAAGTGTGCGTTTGCTTTCATTTTATTTAGGAGGGTACAAGTATATCATGACCCATTGTGGAATAGCTAGATGATACATTCTGTCTTTTTTCACAATTCATGAATTGAGCATTAAAGACAAAATAAATGTTGTATATAATATGGAACAAATAATTTTGCCATATTAGGAGGGGAATTTAGGGAGTTTCTTTAGTTTAGTGTAGACTTCTCCCCAAAAGAAGAAACTACCACCAAGAAATTTCTAGAATTCAGTCTTTCAAACTGGTATGGTAGATGGAAATATTTTTCTTTCTGGAAAAAATGCATAAGGTGCTATTTCTCCTGGCAAAAATATGAAAACATGAATTGCACGATTTTTTCCCAGCAAGCGACTGATCTCCACATACATCTATCATTATTCAGCTTCAAACTAAAAAGTCCTATTCTGAATACCAATTCGTATAAACTATGTAGCTCTCAATTATGGAATCTGAAACTGCTGGTTCCATGATGATAAAGGAACATGCTGTTTGAAAGACCACAATTTGACTGCAAGTAATCAATATACTATTTGGAAGGAAACCTAGATGTGCAGTTTTATTTAGAAATGCTGAGAGCACTGAACTGAAGCTTTCTCCACAAGTCTGGCGATGTCAGGTGGCTCTTTGTCAGTCTTCTTTACGTCTGTTCATTTTCAGAGACACCAGAACATTTTCTTGTTCACTGCCATTAATAGAAAATACCTCTTCTGGAATTTTCAGGGAAGAGGACAATCATTTGTAGCTAAATATATTTTTACTTTTCTTTTATTTTTCATGAAGCTTCCTTACATTGTATGCTCTGAAACGGAGAGAGTAAAATGAAAAATTTGGACTTCTAGGCCAGAAACATACACATGCTTTGGATGAAACTAACATTTGTCAATTTGAGTTTTACAAAATTGGTGTAGCATTTAATTCATCGTTTTAATCAAAGAGAAAATGTCGTGTTTACTGAGCATCCAGGTTTTTGGTTGAAACATGATTATGAAATGTGAATCCTTTCAATAGTCCTAGATTATCCCTCTCTTTATTTTTATATCTGGGAATATGGAAGATCAAAGAGGTTAAGTACTCCAGGTCACACAGGTTAAAACAACCACCAGAGACAGAATTTGAATCTGATTCTCTACCATCACAAAGCCCATACAAGGACCTAACAACTACTATCAAGCCACCTAAGGTACAGTGCCTAGAATGACCTGAGAATCGATTGTATATTCTATATATGCCTCGTTTTCTGAAGCTTGTTAAATTGCCTGAAGAAGGACATTATAATGAGTTCCCTTCATTAGAAATTTCACCAGAATTTTGCCAAAACCACAAAGGCAAGTTGACTTCATGACATATTAGTTAATTTAGATTCATATTTGAATGGTTATCTTTTTTTTTTTTTGAGACGGAATTTCACTCTTGTCGTCCAGGCTGGAGTGCAATGGGTCCATCTCGGCTCACTGCAGTTTCTGCCTCTCAGGTTCAAGCGATTCTCCTGCCTCAGCCTCCCAAGTAGCCGGGACTACAGGCGTCTGCCACCACTCCTGGCTAATTTTTTGTATTTTTAGTAGAAATGGGGTTTCACCGTGTTGGCCAGGCTGGTCTTGAATGCCTCACCTCAGTTGATCCACCCTCCTTGGCCTCCCAAAGTGCTGGGATTACAGGCCTGAGCCACCGCGCCGGGCGAGTGGTTATTTCCTTGTGATGCTTGCTTGATCTGGAAAGAATGCAAGTTGTGTTGGCTGAAGGAGATAAGATGACAGAAATAGGATCGGGAAAGGGAGCAGCCAGGAAGAACAGAAAACAGGAAAAGAAGTCTCCCTTGGATGAACTTACAGAGAATTACCAAAACTCCTAAGCCATATGAATGGAGTGAAGGGAATCTCGTATTTAAAAAAAAAAAAAAAAAAATTAGAAAAAGTATTATCTGGGCTTTTCCCTTAATTAAATTAGGGCCATTTGAATAACTACCGGAATAATGGCATCAGGAAGAAAAGAGCAGACGGTATGAAAGTTTTCTTCTCTTTGTTACATTTAGAGAATGTTTTGCAATTCTTTCAGTGTCACGTTAGAAGGCAGCATCATTTGTACAATATGAATTAGCCTCAGAAATTTCTAGGCACATTCACATTTAAAGTAAGATGACTTTATTTTGGTCAGGCTGGTAGAGTCACTGCTTTGTCCACTGCTTTGTCTTGTGTTTCCTAAATCTTTCCTGACAGCGTGCTACGTAAGAGTCCTCCCATCCTATTCCTTCCGCTTATGGGACTTATATTGAGACGGTGAGACAGCTCAGCCAGGTGCCAGTTTGATACTGGGTGATTGTAACTTAACATTCCTCACTAACTCTGCTTTGGAGTTAGGGGCTATGGGAGGTAGAGGTATTCGTTAATCCTTCACAATTTCTGCCGCAGAGATTTTTTAACTCTCTTTAGAATGTAAGAGGCGTGAGAGGAACAGGTCAGGCCTAAGGCAGCCTGCAGTGTGGTGGAACTCCACCCTTTCCCTTTGCCACGGCTCCATTTACTCCTTTGGAACGTGTCGATAATTCCCAGAGAATAGTAATAGGTTTTCAGTGGAATATTTTGTGGAAACGGAGCTCTTTTGGTCTGGGGTTCACGTCTTGACGAAGCCAGGAAGATAAAGTGGACCGAGGGTCTGAGATGGTCTGTCTCTCGTGGAGTTGGAGTGCCCTCTGCTGTTCAAGAGAAGAAGTGCACGTACAGATAGCTCTAGCCAGTGCTTTCTCCAGGTAAAGAAAGACCTCCAAAATGCTGCTTAGAAAACCAGATAGATGCCCTCAGTAGATCTCTGAGCTTCTGGCTTCATGCAACTGTGGGGGTTTTGACTCTTAAAGAAATCCCATTGAGGCTGAGTATGCGATCAGACCAGAGCCTATACGGAGGGCAGCTTTTTATTTGGTCATATAGTGTGGTATAAGCAATAGTTCTAGAATGATAGGTATTTGGGTTATTTTTCATGTATTTGAATGCTACCATAAAATATTCTTTTTTATCTGTGATCAATGTTTTTATATCTGAGAAACCTGGATATTGTAATTCTAGTTTTGGAGATTTCTGAATATCTTCTGTTGAAGTGTTTTTACATGTAAAGTCAGCATTGAAAAGTTTTCTTGTGGCAAGAATTTTCTGTCTTTCTTTCTGTCTTTCCGTCCTTCCTTCCTTTCTATTTTTTTCCTTTACTTTCTAATGTATTTTGTTTTTCTCTACTGTGAAATAATTTATTTCTGTATAGTCCTATAATTTATAAGCACTTTCACATAATCTCATTCAATCATCATAGCGATTCTGTGATGCAAGCTACATAGTTCCCACTTTATAGACAGAGAATCAAAGCCAAGATCATGTCCAGACATGCAGGTGGCCTCAGAAGTGAGCACTGTGTCAGATTTTCTAAGACAGGAGTAATAGTGGTTAATTTTTAATGACTACAATTTGTCAGCATTATACTAAACATTTTAAGCATTATGTTAAGTCACAGATAGGTATTATTCTATGTCAAGTCACAGGTAAGTATTATTATAACTGTTACTTCATAGATATGCAAAGAATAATCTTTAAAGGTTAGCAATAGTCAAATAGCCAGTACGTAAAAAGGCTGGGTTTTAAATGTGGTGCATCTGACTCTGGGGGCCCCAGTGTGTGGCCAACTTTTGAGGTATGGAGAAAAAGACATAAACCTTGACCTCAAGCAGTTTAGTATTTTTTAATTGTGGTAAAATATATGTAACTTAAAATTTACAATCTTAACAATTTTAAGTGTAAAGTTTGGAGCTGTTACACACATTGACATTGTTGTGCAAGAATCACCACCGTCCATGTCCAAAAATCTTTCATCTTTCCAAGCTGAAACTGTACCCATTAAGCAATAACACCCATTCTCCTCTCCCTCCAGCCCCAGCAACTACCATTCTATTGTCTGTTTCTATGAATTTGACTACTTTAGGTACCTCTTATAAGTGGAACCATACAATATTTGTCTTTTTGTGTCTGGGTTATTTCACTTAGCATAATGTCTTCAAGGCTCATCGTTATTATAGCATGTGTCAGAATGTCATTCTTTTTAAGGATGTATAATATTCTGTTGTATCTATATACCACATTTATTCACTGATCAATGGATGTTGGGATGTTTCCAGATTTTCAGTATTATGAAAAGTGTTGCTATGAACAGTGATGCACAAATATCTGTTTGATTCCCTGATTTTAGTTGTTTGGGGTACATACCCAGAAATGAAATATATGGATCATATGGTAATTCCATGCTTAGTTTTTTAAACATGGAACTGCCATACTGTTTTCTGTGGTAGTTACACAATTTTATACTCCCACAAGCAATGCTTAAGGGCAGTACTTTCTCCACATCCTTGCCACTTATTATTTTCTAATTAAAAAAAAAAAATAGTCATCTTACTGAATGTGAGGGGATAGCTTACTGTGGTTTTGATTTACATTTCCCAAATGATTAGTGATATTAAACATCTTTTTATGTTCTTAGTGGCCAATTATATATCTTCTTTTGAGAAAAGTCTATTCAAGTCCTTTAACTGTTTTTAAATTGGGTTGTTGTTGAGTTCTATAAGTGGTTCATATATTCTGGATATTAAACCCTTATTAGATATATGATTTGTAAATATTTTCTTTTATTCCATACATTGCCTTTTATACTCTGTTGATAGTAGCTATAGAAAGATAGATGTTGTAAGATGCACAGAAGTTTTTAGATTTTGATGAAGTGCAATTTATCTCTGTTTTCTTTTGCTGCCTTTTGGTATCATATCCAAGATCTTTGCCAAATCCAATGTCATGAAGTTTTTATCCTATGTTTTAACAGTTTTATAGTTTTAACTCTTACATCTCTTTACATGTCTTTAATCCATTTTGAATTAATTTTTGTATATGGAGTAAGGTAAGGGTCCAACCTCATTCTTTTGCATGTAAATATCCAGTTTTCCTAATATCATTTGTCAAAAAGAACTATACTTTTCTGATTTAATATCTAGCATTCTTGTCAAAAGTCATTTGGTTATATAGGCAAGAGTTTATTTCTGGGCTTTCTATACTATTCCATTGATCTGTATATCTGTCTTTTCCTATTACACAGAAATTTTACACTTACATAGTGCCAGCTTTTACCAAAATTTGTTCTGATTAGAGTTTTTTCTTGAAGCTCATTTTGTCAGTAATGTAATTAATGAAAATCAATCTAGTTTTTCCTTGAATTTATGTGTTATGCATACAGGTGATAAACCAAATAGCTTAAAGTTTTAATTTACAAATACATAAATTAGTTTGATGTGATATGGAAACAACTGTATTTCTCAAAGTTGTTTTAACCTGTGTATAGAAGACTAAAATTTGCATCTATTCATTGCATTCATTAGGTCTAACAGCTGAATGCCTTCTAGTTAAGTAGATTTGGGTAATGTAGTTTCTCCTATTTGTTTACCTATTGCTGTACCTTGGATGTTTGATCCCTCCAAATCTCATGTTGAAATTTGATCCCGTTTTGGAGGCCAGACCCAATGTAAGGTGTTGGGTCATGGTGGTGGAATGCCTCACCCTTGGGGGTGAGTGACTTCTCACTCTATTAGTTCCTGTGAGAGCTGGTTAAAAAGAACCTGGGACTTCCCCTGCCACTTTCTCTCTTGCTCTGTGGTTTCTGCAGGCACTAGTTTCTTCTTCCAATATAGTAGAAGTAGACTGAGGCCCTCACCAGAAGCTGAGCAGATGCTGGCACCATACTTCTTATACAGTCTACAGAACCATAAGTCAACAAACCTCTTTTCTTTATCAGTTGCCCAGACTCAGTTATGCCTTTAGAGTAACACTAAACGGACTAAGACACCTATTCAGCTAGGTAATAGCCATGGGACCGGTTTACAAAAATAAAATTTTAATACTTAGACAAGTACTTGAAAAGAATAATACCAAAAATAGACCAATTTTACTTATGACTATAGATGCACAGATATTAAACATAGTATTATCAAATTCTGATTTTTAAAATGAAAACTATACCAAATAAGGTTTAATCTAGAAATTTAAGATTGCAATCTATAACCCTTTTTCATCACACTACATGATCATAAGAAAAAAGCTGTGAAAACTTTGATAGATGATTTAAAGGCATTTACAAATGTAACATATACTCACGATTCAAAAATTAAAAAAAAGAAACAATTTTCAATGCACTACAGATAGGGACCCCCATTCCAATAAAGAATATGTGTTTAAAAGTAACCACCAATGACTACTTATTGGAAAAGGCAGAAGGGTATCTCTCATTACTGTCATTATCCATCACAAAGAGAAAGTTCTAATCAATACATAATAATATTAAAATTAATACTAAGTATATTTAAATAAAAGGAAATTAAGATAGCTTCTATAAGTAATAATTTTGTTGACTTGGAAACTGAAAGATAATCAATTTAAAAACTATTCAAAAATAATATTGAATTAAGGAACATGGCCAGTCACAAATTAATGTAAAGAATATAAACATATTCTGTAAATACTGAATACTTGGAATGGATAAACATTTCGCTCATAATAGTAATTTCTATTTTCATCCTTTTCTCACTGACTCTTTTACAAACATTAATTTCTTTTTGTATTTACTATTCTATTCTATTGTATGACTATATATTTTGGACCAGAATGACACTGCCTTAATTATAACTTTATCAAACGTCTTGATATTTGGCAGGCAAAAGCTCCTATTCCCCCATTCACACCGCTAAAGATTTTTTTTTTTTTTTTTTTTTTTTGTATTTTAGGCAAGAATACTTGGGTTGTTCTTTAAACTGGATTTTAGAATCACATAGTTCCATTAAAAAAATCCTATTGGGGGCCGTAAGCAGTGGCTCACATCTGTAATCTCAGCACTTTGGGAGGTCAAGGCATGTGGATCATGAGGTCAGGCGTTTGAGACCAGCCTGGCCAACATAGTGAAACCCTGCCTCTACTAAATATACAAAAAATTAGCTGGTCCTGGTGGCGGGTGCCTGTAATCCCAGGTACTCGGGAGGCTGTGGCAGGAGAATCGCTTGAACCTGGGAGGCAGAGGTTGCAGTGAGCCGAGATCATGCAGCTGCACTCCAGTCCGGGAGACAGTGTGAGACTCCATCTCAAGAAAACAACAAAAATAGATAAAAATAAAAAAAGCTATTGGGATTTTTCGTCATAATTCTATACTCACAGCATTTTTGCAATAGAAGTACTGTAGGCCTCAGCTAGTCCAATTTCTCTCATTATAGACCTAAAGGAAAAGGCCTTCAGACTCCGGATACTGAATCCTTCAGGGGCACATAACAGGGTTTACTTCTATGTACATGTTATGCCTCTGCAAGAGACAGATGTGAAAATGGAACTTTTTCTCTAGAAACAGGATAGAAACAGTTGTGATATTCAAGAACGTTGGATTCAAGAAAGGTGGTCACCATTTAATGTTCTAAAGAGAGTCCCTTCTGTGGTTTATAACAGTATTCAAATCAGCTGAAACTTTACATTGTATTTGAATAAAAAGGCAGAATAACTGAAGGGGTGGGGAAACTGAAATAATGAGTGTGTATAGTAGATCCGGGGTTAGGGGGATTTCCCTAAGAATACTGTATTTTTGGCCCATTCTGAGGTCCTCATAGACTTTTCTTTAGAAGACAAAGCAAGTATGACATTTAAAAAAATCATTTTACACCTGTCACTTTTGGTCCCAAGAAGATCGTTAACAGCGTGACAGGGATGTTGTAGTACAACAGTCAAGTAACAGTAGTAGTGACAACCGCATTAACTATCATCATATCTTAATTTTACCTCATACTTTTTTTACAAAAAGGACCCCTAGGAACTCTCATTTTTAATTACATTTTCTCTCAGATCATTCTTCGGTGGTCAGAGGCAAATATTGCCTTCTTTTTACAGATGGTAAAACATGAGTTAGTGAGAAACGAAAAAAATCTCCACAGGTCTCAGAGGCCACCTGGAGCGGGTTCCATGACTACTTTTTTTTTCAGGCAACATCCTCCTTCCAAAATGATCATAACTATTGGTCTTTTCCTTCCATGCTGCTTATAATTCGACAAAAACTTGAAGAATGAAGTCCAATTTATTCCCTTACTGGAATATGTGCTAATGAAGGAATGAATACTTTTGCTGGAAAAGTGAAGTGTTTGCAAACGTTTTTCTTGCATCTGCTTTTATAACGATGTTAGGGCCCTGGAGCAGCAAAACTCACCTGCACCATTTTCGTTCTGATGTATGTAAATACTGCTCTCTGGAGCAAAACTCCCATACGCAGACCTCTTCGTCTAGTCGTTTGGGGCAGGACCCTGGTCATTTTTAAATATTAACACATAATTTTATTCTACTACAGAGTGGAAAATCACTGTCCTTGTACATTGTGTTGTTTGATAGTGATTTTACTCTAGTTTAGAAGTACTTAGGTGATGTAAAAAATAACATAAATTTTATATTGTCTATTATTTTCTTCATTGATGTAAGGAAGTGTTAAGTCTGTGTAATCTGTTATTTTTGAGATGTAAAATCTAGTTCTAAATATAAAATATCTTTCGTGGAACACTTTTCCAACTTCATGATTTTTGTTTCCTACTCTGTTTTGTGTATTTTGTTTGCTACACACAAAGCACAATCAGAAACAAACATTTTACCTACAGCCATCTTCTAGAATGCGAGAAGTGGTAGAGCTGTCTACTAAAATGTGAGAAGTGGGGACATAGTTTCGGGCACAGAGAAGCAGTTGTCTCTTCTCTGGAATGAATGAAGCCCTAGAAAAAATAACTCTCAATAATCCCAGTCTGAGCATTCATGTGTTCATTGTGGAGTCCTCACATAGCCATAGGTCAGTGTTAAAGAAGAAACTACCTTATAAGACAGAACTCTGGTCAGAAAGCCTAAGTACTTGGTTTTATCATATCATAATATGCAGATGGGAATCTCCCTATTGAACTTTCTGTAATCTATGCTATTAAAATCTATAGAATCATAAATCCATAAAACAGTAAAAGCAGGTTTGGCACGTGGACTAAACTCTCCAGTAAAGGTGAGTAGATGGAGATTTACAAAAGCATCCAGGATCTTAGCAATGTATTTGGGATAGACCAGGTCTCTGTAATCCCAGTTTGTGCTCTTTTGACTGGAGTAGGTGTGGTGCTATGTGGTTCCCATCATTTGTGTTCTGTCTTACAAATCTCGCTGTACTTGGGTGAATGTGGAACGTCTTCTGCATCTTTTCTGCTTCTGCCTTGCACTCCCTCCTTTGTCCTAACCAGTGCTTCTCCACCACCACCAAGGTTTTACATGTAGAGTCTGCCTCTAGATAAATACTGATTGAGTCTGAGCTGGTAGTCGACTGGCTCTCAGAATTACAATGACCCGTAATAATGTTTAGGTCAAAAGATTTATTTGAGGCTTATAGATACTTTTGGAAGCCATAGACAAAAACGTTTCTTCAAATAAAAAAAGTTTCTTTTTAAATTAGACTAGATCCTACGTCTTTTCGGAGTTATAGAACTAAAGTAAGTGATAGAAGTGGAGTAGCTCTAAGAAAGCTTTTGTATTATAGTGAACAAATTGATAGACTCTAGAATGGTGCTAAAATACTGTGCACCAAAGACAAAACAAGCCAAAACCGATTATTTAGCAATGCTTTTTTTTTTTTTTTTAGTTTTTCTCCTTCGCAGTGTTCTCATAGAGTACCTCTTAGGGAAGAGATCCATGCCCTGGATTGCACTTGCTTTTAGAGAAGACAGTGGTTATGAGTCTTTCAGGAGTCAGAAACATTAGGGAATTTTTTTATCAGCTCAACTCAAGAAATTTCCCACAGAATCTGGTTCAATGGGTGATTTTTGAATTTAAGATAAGTTTGTATTGCGTCCCAAATTGAGACACAGTGACAGTCAGTCTTCCGAATATGAAAAAGCTGCTTATGCTTTAACCCAAGAGAGTCTGTCATGTTAGTAGATTTTTAAACAATTTGGATCCTATCCTGATACTCTCATGATTTGACGTATATGCAATTTATTACAGTTTTGTAATGTATTTACAAGTAGGCTTGTCAAGGCTAGGAGATATAATTTCGAGGCCTTGAAGTACAGTAAAATCAACTGGCTTAGGCACGTGTGGAGCTCGTGTGCTTGCCAATCACAACCCACCACATAATTCATCAATCACAGTTTACCTGAAGATAGCCATTCACTTATCCATGCATTTAATCGATATAATGACATAGCTCATAGTTGTTTAGTCCTTTGTCATCACTAAAGGATATTTAGGTAAATTTTCTCACTTGAGCTTAACAAGTCTCCTATGGAGTTAAATACTGACTCTTAGAGGAAAGAAAAATAAAAGCCATGAACAGCCTGTCTTGCCCAAGTACACATAGTTCGTGAATGAGACCATGATGGTGCAAAATCAAAAATTTTTATTCCAAGTACAATATTCTTTCCACCACACCTTGGCTGCAAGGCATTTTGTAGAGAATCTGTCTGGGGAGAAGGTGACTTTCGTGGTGTGGTTCTGGAGGAATAAGGACGCTGAAGTGCCAGCCCTCTCAGGTGTTCCATATTAACATCTCAGCTTTGCAGGCAAGGTTTGGCATGAGAACATTGTGACAGTGGCACTGTAGAGCAAGAGAACTCAATGTCAAAAGATCTGAATTTTAGACATGCTGGATAACTACTTCATTATTCCAGACTTTTTTCCAACTTTATAGTAAATAGCTAGACTGCAAAATACTTTAGATCAGTGATCAGCATACAGCTCCCTGGGCCAAACTCAGCTTCCTTTTATAAAAAGGGTTTTATTGGGACACAGCTACGCACATTTGCTTATGTTATTTTCCATGACTCCTTTCACACTATAATGGCAGTGCTGAGTAGTTGCCACAGAGACCATATGCCCCGCAAAGCCCTTGACTGAGAAAGTTTGCCATCTCTTGTTTTTGGTCTCGTCTGTTTTATTTTGTTATTTTATCTTATTCTGTTTTATTTGTCAATGGGAGAAGAAGCATTTTCTCAAAGAAGTATTTTTGAAGTACGTCTTTAGCTAATGGGGGGCATTTGTTTTAGCCAGCAAAGATTCAGCTGTCACTGTACAAGGTCCCTGGAGAAGCCGTCTTTCTCATTCTAGGAACTAAGAAAGGTGTTTTCTAGGTCTGTATCACATTTCCACAAATACAGGTTCAATTAAAGTACCTTTTCTTTTAATTTTTCCCATTCTTTATTGTCATTCAGCCTTGGGTTGAGCCAGCGAGATTGGTAAGAGCTGCCCCCTGGAGACCTCCTGCAAATGCTATTCCATGAAGTAGTGGTTTCCCAATGTGCATCTCATACAAAACCAAACAATACAAATAATGCTGCTATTGTACCTTTCTTATGGCTGGTCTCAAGGGGGGTGAGACTGTCATCATAAAACATAACAAAGCTGCTATAGAAATGGACAGACAGAGGAGAGAGTAGTCTGAGGGCCTCAGAACCTCAACAGAAACTTCCTCCAAACTGGCAGCTGAAAGCTGCAGGGTTTTTTCTTGGTTATCTATTGAAATGTGAAGATTTCTTATCTCCACGGGGAATCGCAGAATTTTTTTATACTGTTATCTACATGTAAATTATTGACTGGATTATCAAAGCCATTATACTTCTAAATCTTGAATTATTAACTGAGAAGCAGGAATAACTTTTTAAAATCCCAGATTGTTAGATAAGTAAGTGCTAACAGGCAACCTTATTTATCCCATTGTCTTGTGAGATTGCTTTTGATGAAATCAACAAAATGCACAAGTTAGGTAAATGAATATGGAGTTACATTTACTGAAACTCATCATGGTATAGGCTCCCCAGTAGCCTAGGTTGTTCTGTTTTAAACAAAAATTACTTGATTTTTATTTACTTAGGAACATTCTTTTGCTTAATCATATCATATACCTCTCCTATTTGTTTGTTAAATCTAGTTTTTCAACATTTGGTGCAAAGATGTATTTACATAACTTGTATGATTCATAATATTCCTATATCCAGAATTTGGTAGACAGATTGTCATATAGAGGGAAGCCAGACTGCAAGGAAAAATTCTTTCTATAGGACTCACTGCATAATCATGAAAGGAAGAAAAATCTGACCTATTCAGATTTCTGACTTCAGCACCTACTTTTTGGTGTTCTCAGAACTCACGTTTTGTGGTCTGAATAAAAAGTAACAGCTAACTCAGCTTTCTGTAAGTTATAGTAATGCTTCTGTTAGACATGGGGAATATGATAGATTCAAAAGATAAATAAGAAATCTCCAGGAGGACCAAATTGCATTGTGGAGGTTTGGAAATATTTCTTTGCTTTTGGTACAGAAGGTGAAGCAGAATGATTTCAGTTGGAAAAAAGATCTAAGCTTGGCAAGGCTACTCAGAAGCCATTATAATGTTAATTATAATGTTAATTAAAGAATGTTCATGAAAGGGAAAAAACCAAAAAACAAAAATCCATCTCCATAGTGGGTTCCAATCTATGGGCCAAGCAGAAGCAATTTCCCCTCTTCCTAAACACCAAATCCTACAGCTGGATGTTTAGACCATATCTGATCTCTGCCTTGTTGATCTCCTGACCAATCCATCATGTGAAAACAAAGCTGTCAAGCAGCAGTGTCTCAGTATGCTGCCCTCTCAGATGTGTTCCCCAGTTGGCTGACATCACGCCAACTAGTGAAAATCCCACACTTGAGTGGTGTTCTCTGTCAGGAGTTGGGAAGAGGAAAGCAAGCATGCTAGGGCAGACATCCTGTATCCATCCCAGAGTCAGAGGGTCTCTGAGGAGCAGCCAAATAAGCTGCTCACTTCAGAATACCTTATTATACATTTATTCTACAACCCCAAGGTGGGAGTTGTTACCCCAATAGCACAACTGGCCCCAGTGGCTGTAAAGCCCAAGAAATCCACATGACTCATGCAGGCTACAGCAGCTAACAATAGGACCTATGCTGTATTGAGCTCTGCTAACATTAAAATAACAATCTAAAATCCCCAGGATAACTTTACATAAATCTAATATATGAGTTCTTTTTTTATTGAAGAGTAATACCAGCAGTTAAACCTTATAGGTATCGAAAAGCAATTACAAAATGAGGAGATTATGGTGGCAATATTGTAAACAGGAACTCACTTAAATGTCAAAGCACTTGCCATAAAAGTGGCAATAATGATGCTAAACACAATACACTGTTTTCAAGTATTATAATTTTTTATTTTTTTCCTCTATTAGACATGATGAGGTTCAAACAGCCATCACCTAACTGATTGTGAAAATAATAATATCATCATTATCATGTGCTGGCAAAACATGAATGGCTCTGTCATTCTGTCCTACAGACATTTACTAATGGAACAAGAGTCAGACATAAATCCCTAGAGGTAAAAATGGCAGGGCATTACAAGGCTCAGAGCATAATTGTAAACCTGCATGCTAATAAGCGTAGCTTTTATAGATACCAATCATAGAAAAAATGGCAATGAAGAGATAATTTTTCAGGCTGTAATTATTTGCTGGTCATAAAATATTTTTAACTTTGGAACATTTGTTGTTACTGTTTGGTATTTACTTCCAGCCTACCTGTTAATCCAATTCAATCTAATTCCTTAAGAACAAGCTGCATGCCTGCTTCTCCCTTCCTTCTTTCATGAGCACTAATCAAGTTCCTACTGTATATAGGTATTGTGCTAAACAGCAAGAGAAGCATACTGCATGGACTTGGTCCGATAGCAACTGATTGTCGAGTTGAGAGAAATTTTAAAAGGGGGTATACATGCCAATTAGAAGAACTGAAGGCAAAAAAGTTAAATAAGTAAACAGGAAAACTTACATTCTTCTATTGAATTTACCAAAGTCCGTTTCAGATGAGAAGAAAGCTATGACTAAAGAAAAACATGTAACCTAAGCATTGAGGCTTCTAAGCCAGGATAGCAAAAAGAGAATTACTAGAATGCTGATTTTGTGCCAGACTTTGGTCCAGGTGCCTTTACTTAATGTGTTTTGCAAAATAACCTCCTTGCGAAGTTGTAGACAAAGTTCATTTTTCTCATTTTATAGATGATGAAAGTGAAGACTTTGAAGACTCCTCTCCCTTTTCAAATTTCAGCCAAAATTAGGCCACTTCTTCAGGGAGTCTTTTAGGTGTTTTATTGCATTACTATGGCATTGTATGTATATCTCTACCATAACATTCAACACGGTGAAAAGCACCTAACTGCATCTCTACCTTTCCTAAAGGTAAGAATTGCCTTTGCAGCTCTCTGCCTCTAGCACTTAACATAACCCCTTCAGTATAACAGGTGCTAAACACATATTTGCTGAATGAATGAACAATGACAAACTGTTTATATGGCAAAGCAGGGATTAATATTCAGGTTTTTTATTATGTCATTATAGATGCATTTTCCAGTATTCCAGTTTGCCTATGCAGGGAAAATAACTTTTTTGGAGAAGGAAAGAAAAATATATCTTTCTGTTCCTCAAGTGTGTGTGTGTGTGTGTGTGTGTGTGTGTGTGTGTGTGGCGGGCCGGGGGGCAGTTCATATTTAAGGAAAATAACTGGATACCTGAATGAGCCCACCAATGAGATAGTTACCTGGGTGGTATGCAGAAAAGTCAAGAGTATTCTTAGGGCACTTCCACAAAAGGACACAGAACCTTCTTAGAATAAAAGACCTCTGTCACTTTTACCTGAAATGCCTACATTTGGGGTCTGAGTTTTTTGCATAATTTGTCTGGTCTTCATTTTAATTTCATTTCAGTGACTATGTAATCAATCTTAAATTTATACCTGAAAAATCAAACAAGGAATTGCAGAATTGGATTGAATGATCTTTATCATATTGTGCTTATGAATGTGCAATATTCTTGGTGCAATATTCTTGGTGAATATTCATAGTAGTTCAATAATCTCAAATTTTTAATATTTCAGAGGGATGTTCAAAATGGTTCCAGAAGCTGGTAATTAAAGGAAAGGAATAAAAATGTTTTTTTTTTTTTTTCCACTGGGAAAGTAAAATACTGTTCTGCTAAAATTTCTGATTCCAAGGACATTTCTAATGGTAAAAGATCTTAAGAAAAATGAAGGCAGAGGTGAAGATGGGCTGCTTTTCTCTTTTAAGTAGAAGCATATGTTTATACTTCTCAGTGGGAAACTTCTAGGCAGCAATCAAGAGACCTTACAAGTATCGTGTAAGTGAAGAGTTTAAAATAGTTTTGAGTCGAAAAAAGAACGAGAAACTATTTCAAAACTGAAAAAAAAAATTTGTGATTGTAATCAAGTAGCCTTGCCCATTTCCGTATCATAATGAATATAAATTAATATAAAACATGAGAAAATAAATTTTAATGTACTAAAAAATTAGATACACACATCAGAAAAAGTATGTAAATGATGTGCTTTCTTCTAAGCCCTGTTGTTACTTCCACAATAATCAACAGATCTAATCTGCCAACTATCTAACTTCCTTCTTTCCTTTCTCTCCCTTCTCTCCCTCTCTCTTCCTTCTTTTTTTCTTTTTAGGCTGTCCTAGAAGAATTAAAGTTAGTGACAGGTAGTGGCCTCTGCTTCTCTTGACTGTGGTTGTCAGACACAAGTTTTGTTTGTTTGCTTGATTTGTTGAAAAGACCATCCTATTTGGTGGTGTAAAGTCACATCACTTTTTTTCTTTTTGAACAGTAGATTCTATGATGGTACCAAAAAGGTGAAAAACTTTTACTTGTACATTAAAGAGTAGGAGACATATACTTTCCTCTCCTCTACATCTGCCCTCTCCTCCCTCTTTTTTGTTCTTCCTTTTTTTCTTCCCTGATCCTCCTTTAGGGAATCCACAGTGCTTTCATTTCACTCCCTACCCCCCAAAAAGTCAGGCGTTTCCACCTGCATGTTTCATTGAATGTTAAACCAACATGTCTAGAGAGAGTCACCGTCATCTCTCTACACGATTTCTGTTAACACTGTCACCATTCATAAAAAGTTGATTCATCAAGACTTCTCTTTTTCACAAGCCCCTCATGTCCAGGTACTGGTGCCTCCATAATTCTTTGGTCAAACATTTCTTTCTTTTCTTCCCTCTCCCAGAGGTTTAGGTTTCATTATGTCATTACTGAACATTACAAATAGCTTTTTATTGGGTTTTTTATCTAGCAAGTTTTAACTTATAAAATACATTTGATTAGTGATTACCAGATTTATATTCTGGTCATATCATGAGGAAGCCTGAAAACATTCACTATCAACCTGGTGTCTCCAGAATAGAGGATATGTAGTGATGATAAGTACATGAATACAAAGTAAAGTACAAATAATAATACCTTCATTTCAGGGTTGTTTGGAAGATTGAATATTTATAGCACACAGCATAATGTTACTCATCTAAATTGAGCTTAAAAATGTTGTTGTTGGCCAGGCATGGTGGCTCAGGCTTGTAATTCCAGCACTTTGGGAGTCCGAGGCGGGCAGATCATGAGGTCAAGAAATTGAGACCATCCTGGCCAACATGGTGAAATGCTGTCTCTATGAAAAATACAAAAATTAGCTGGGCGTGGTGGTGCACGCCTGTAGTCTCAGCTACTCAGAAGGCTGAGGCAGGAGAATCACTTGAACCTCGGAGGTGGAGGTTGCAGTGATCTGAGATTGTGCCACTGCACTCCAGCCTGGTGACAGAGCAAGACTCCGTCTCAAAAACAAAAACAAAAAGAGAAAAAAACCCAGTTATTATTGCCTTCCTCTATTTGGACATTATTGGAGTAATGGAGAAAAGAGATTGTTTCCTCTACTCTGGATAGATTTCATAGAACACTATAGTCTTTGAGATATAAATTTTAAGACAGTTTTATCAGCACATAGATTTAAAAGCTTGATTTGGAATTTTTTAATCATTCTCTTGTGTAATTTATTTTGGAAACATTATAAAAACTTCACAAGCCCTTGCTCCCTTGCTGGAAAAAAAACACATTAGAGCCTCACAAATGGAACTATATTCTGTAATTTAAACTGGGCATTTTTAATACAGTTTAGAAAATTACGTGGCTGTATTATTCAAATGAGAAAAGTAGTTGATGTACATTCAGATTAGTTCCTTTAATAATACCTTTAAAAAACTATGGCTATTACTGACTCAGTAGTACAATGATAATTTGCAATGCCCCATTGGCTTCAATAAAAGGGTAAAGAAAATGGTTTAAGTTATCTTAGAGAGGCTAGTGTGAGGCAGTATAAAAAGTAAGGATTTTTTTTTTTAAACTCCGAAAATAAAAGGCACAAAGTGAAATATATGCATTCTACCCACTTATGTTCCCAAAGGAGCCTCCAGCTTCCAGGAGACCAGTATAAGCTGAATTTGTAATAGACAAGTTTCAACTCCTATTTACTCTTCAATCGTGAGTAGGCTAAGACTTGGATAAGAAAGTTCTGGAGCCCTAGGAGAAGGCACACGACAAGAAGGCTCAAGCCACAAGATAGAGAAAAAAGAAAATTCCTACCTCAGAAGAGGTTGTTAGAGGGTGATTTTATCCAAAAGTTCTTTGAGCCAGAAGGAAAAGGTCTTAGATGTTTGGATCTGGTTTTCTGCCCAAGCTAAATAACTCACCAGAAACCCAAACTGCTAGTTTAAAGAGAATTAGGATTAGGCTTCTTCTAAAACAGTATGACCTGTCCTAAGGCTTCCACTAAATTTGTTGTCACCATACCTGACATCTCTCAGATGTCACACTCACCCTATGAAGCACATAGCTCTAGAGCAATCAATTGCAAGAACCTCTGGACTTGGGAAACCCTCATGCTTACTTTATTACCTGTGGCCAATGGCTATAGCCAATATGCTGCCATAAGACCTGCCTGCTGGTCTCAAAATTCCCAAGTCTGAGAATTGTTCACCTTCACCGAGTCTATGACCTGTTATTACACATATCTGATGTCTCATTTTGTCTCTGGCAGAATATCTATCTCGATGAGGTTTTCTTGATTTTCACTCTGTTGTAACTTTTCTTCTGTTTTCTCAGAAGGAGAGATGACATGTAATTTAGTACCTACTTAAAGGCCCACACTGATGCTGACAGTTATGTTATCTGGCCCATGCTTTGTTATCTAGAACTGATAGAATTAAATTTGTTTTAATTTTTTCTAAAGCTCATCTATTTAATAACTGTCCTTCTATATGCATGGTCTACTAATGATAACTGTTATTAGTACAGAGGTAATAAAAGTCAACTTTTGCTTTCAGCTTTGTACAGTGATCCACACATTTTGTTGTGTATGTCAACAGAAAGTGTGTTTCTACAATCATTGGCATTTGTTTATGGGGCTTATAAGCCCCATAAAAGCCATAATTTGGAGAAATTAAGTCTAAGTAATAATATCTAGGCTAAGTGTGTCTGTGATGCTCAGCAGGATTTCAATGCCAGATCCAAGTCAATTGGCTCTAATTAGATGATCAAAATGTGTTCTAGTACGTGTCTTAATACTAGGACACTTAATACAAAATGCACTCCATATTTTATTTCCCCAGTTTATATTTTCTGTCTGTGATTGGAAGGATTTTAAGTCACAGTGACAAAGTAAAAATTTTGTTCCTCACAGATTTTAAATGCAAAAGAATAAGTCATAGAAGGAGAGAGATTAAGATTAAATAAAAGTGATTTTAACTCTAACTGTTACTTTTGAGAATACTCAAACAGCTCATACAGTGTATTATAGTGATTAAAACACTCAATAAAAGTAGCTATCTGGATTTGGATCCCAGCTCTACTTCTTGTTGGGTTGTGAGCTTGGGCAGGTCTTTGCTTTAGATATCTTATTTGTTAAATTGCCTCAGTCTCCCGAGTAGCTGGGACTACAGGCGCCCACCACCACGCCTGGCTAATTTTTTGTATTTTTAGTAGAGACAGGGTTTCACCGTGTTAGGCAGGATGGTCTTGATCTCCTGACCTCGTGATCCACTCGCCTCAGCCTCCCAAAGTGTTAGCATTACAGACATGAGCCACCATGCCGGGCCCATTGTCTCATTTTAAAATTTAAGACATTGTCTTTTTAAAAATTTTATTTTATCTTTGCTTCTGTCTCCATAACTCCTCACTGAGGGGGAAAAAAAAAAAACAACCTACCCACTATTGGTTTGCTATCATTTAAATATCCCTGTCTCTGATTGATCTTCTACTTATAGGTCATTAAAGTTTGTGATACTTTCCCTGGCAAAACATGTAGATTTTGCTTAAAATTTAAAAAAGTTTGCCTACGAAGTCATCAATATTATGCTTTGGTTTTACTATTTGAAGTTTTACTTTCACTGACCCAGTAAACCTTGAAACAAGCTATTATTATGAGCATCATACCTAGGGTTTTTAATTTTAAATGATGACTTTATAGCTCAAGCACATGCCAAGGGAGGAAACAAGGCAGGTACATGGCCACAGAGAGCCTGCTGAGTACGTGCGAACAACACTTGAGCACATGTCTAGAGCAGCCAGTCTGTTCGAATGTTAACAATGGCATTTTCTGTTTCCACTTAAATCGTGGTTCATTTAGGAGGTACATTTCCCAAAGGAACAGTCATTTTTGAGACTTTAAAATCTCTGAATAGTATATTTTAACTCAATCAACTCTCATAGCCTTCTGTAAAATATCACAAAATCTCAAGGTTAGAGTTTATGAAGAAGGAATATTTTGTTTTGTTGTGATTTCCTCCAAGGAGAGAAAAAGTAAACACACATGGTTTTAAATAGTATTGCGCTGTTTAAAACTCTAACTGAAAACTAGTGAAGAAATACAGTTTCCTATAATCATAAAGCTTTTACCCATAAGTAATTCCATTTTTAAGTGTTTTGGTAGAGAACATTCCTCTCCTTTCCTTAAAATTTTCATCGTCCTTATCTTTTGATTGATGACTAAGAATGGCATTTAATTTAGGAATCCCAACTAATTACTATTTTTCAGACACCAGATACCATCACTTTTTTGGGCAGTTTTCAATTTTAAATTCTATTTATTTCTAAAATTATTTAAATTTTTTTTTTTGGGTACATAGTAGGTGTATGGGGACTTGTATTAAATATTTACTTTGACATTCTCCTGAGACTCCACTCATGCACACACACAATTTCTCTCAGCCTCTCTCTATATAATTGTTCTTCCTTTCAGCTATCAATCCATTTATCCATCTATGTACTAGATTGCTAGAACTTAGCACCCTCTTCCGAAAACTCAGCTTTTGAAAACCTCAAGGAGATTCCTCATGACTGTTCACAAATCAGTCTGTCATCAAAAATCATCACTATGCATCTGCCATACTTTTTCTTTTATTTAGGTTCTGATTGGATGTCTTGGAGTCTGAAGTCCAATTTAGGGAGTTTCAGAGTCACTATGGGGATACAGTTCTCCATGAAATGCCTGTGACTAGGCCATGGGTGTTCTCTCAATGTTTTTTGTTCTTCTGGTGGCCGAGGTCAATACCTAGGTTGTCATCATTGACATCTCTCTTTCATGACACAAATGCAACCTATAAGCCAATTTTGATTGCTTTAGTGCAATATGCTATCACCTTGGGACTGTAACAATAGCAACTTAGCCAGTCTCCCTGCTTCTATTCACCACCAATCAGCCAGAATATATATATATTTTTAAACCTAAGTGAGATCATGTCCTAGTTCTTTTACTGGGACTAGAAGGGCCTTCCAGCCATGCCTCCACCTGGAACTAGCCCACTGACTGGTCTGGTGCTGCTCTCCCCTAGCCACATTGTGCTCCCTAGCACCAGGCCTTTCTGCATTTCCTCCAGCTGCCAAGTGCTCTCCCCTCAAGGGTGCTCTCCTCCAGGTATGAGCAGGGTTCACTCTATCTCATCCTTCAAATCTCAGTTAACATTTTTCTGTATTCGTTAGATAACCCCAGCTAGATGAGTTCTTTCACTACCATATCATTCCTTCTTGGATTTAGTTTTCTTCACAACATTTTTTTATTATAGAATGTATTATACTCTTTCTTATAGTATAACATATTATGATATTTAAGATATAGTATCATAACATATTTTTATATAAATACACATGTACCATTACAAGATGATTGCATATTTTTTTTTAACTCGGTAACTGCCTTAAGAGCAGAAAAACGTTCTTCATTTTTATACTGCCAACAGCAAAAACAGGGACTATCATAAAGTAGTTGCTCAATAAATACTTGTCAGTCTAATGAGTTTATAAACAAATGGAAGTTCCTGATCTTCAGAGTGCCAAACCTGGGCTCAGATGGGTGTTCAGATGAGAAGAATGGCCCTCTCCTCAATTCCACATGGTGTCACTTGGGACCAACATATTAAATTGTTTATCCCAAGAATATCACATTCTGTGATCTTTGCCTCTCCCAAACCAATAAACATTTACAAGCAAAACCCTAGTTCCTTCGTGTTTGCACACCCCCTTGTCACAAGAAGAATTTAAATCAGTTCATGTGATTCCTTTTTGTCCCGATACATTCTTTCTAACTTCTTTCGGCAGTCATTTCTCCCTGCATACACATTCTTGTCAAAACTTCTCAGGCCTACATGCACAAGAGAAACCTCACATTTTACATTCTTTTGCACAGAAGAAACAATAGGGGATAGAGAGATGTTTCCTTTTGGTAGCAGCCTCTGAATTTAAGCAGTTGCCCAAAGGAGAAGAAAAATCTGAGCTGTGGGGTTGGAGAGGCAAAATAGAATCTCTTTGCATTATTGGTTCACAAACTACTCATTACCTAACAATCTGCTTTTTCCCTCTTGAAAATATAGTAACAATGTTACCATGAAGTTAGTTTTCTATAACACCTTTGTTATTAACAACGTAGTATTTCATTTTCTAATTCCACATTATTTATTCAACCCTCCTTTTGCTGTTTAGGCTATTTTCAATTTCTTACTATTGCAAACAAAATTATCATGGATATCTCTGAGACTAATACTGGCTCAAGGGTTTTGCACCTTGTTAAAGTTAATAATTACCCACCAGAATTATTAAAACAATTTGCACACTTAGCAACAATACTTGAGAAGGCCCATATCTTCTTACTGACACAGAGTTTTTTCAGTCTTTTTAATCCCTGAAAGTAATAGGCCCTCAATGTCATCTCATTGTTTTTTAAAATTTATATTTCTTTCATAATCAAATTTTAACATTTTATATTTAATAGACATTCAGATATCCTATTTCCTGAGCCCAATTTATGCTCTGTGACCATTTTGACCATTTATCTCTCCCTCTCTCTCTTTTTTTTTTTTTTTTTTTTTTTGAGACAGTGTCTCACTCTGTTGTCCAGGCTGGAGTACAGTGGTGCGATCATAGCTCACTTTAACCTTGAACTTCTGGCCTTGAACAAGTGATTCTTCCACCTCAACCTTTCAAGTAGCTAGGACTACAGGCATAGGCCACCATGCATCACTAACTTAATTTTTTTTTCTCTGTAGAAATGGAGTCTCCTTATGTTGTCCAGACTTGTCTTAAACTCTTGGCCTCAAGTGATCCTTCCACTTTGGCCTCCCCAAAACTGGAATTACAGGTGTGGCTGACTGCCATGGTTACTACTTGAGACCATCATTACAACAGTTACTACTGATACCGCTTGAGACTGTTATTACTAGACTGAATGAACGAGGACGAACGTAGAAATAAAAACTTAAGATAAAAGTAACTATTTTAAAGGAAGAGGCCAGGGGAAGAAGAAGAGGGCTCCCTGCTTCTAGTGAGTAAAGGCAGCAACCTTGAGTTTCCACAGCCCTTCGCTTTTATTGGGTAGAAAGAGCAGGGAGGAGGAGTTAACTATTGGCCAGCTGCTCGATTGACCCACAGGTTCACATTATTGCTAATAGGCTTCAGATGTGCCTAATCACAAGAAACACTTGTGCCTGGGTCATGCCAATGCCCTCAGCATTCCTTCTGGGTGGCAGATGCAGTTTGTTGGTCTGCCAACATTCTGCATTTATGAGAATAGTTTGTTGTTTACTCATATAGCCTCCAGTGGTATACTGAGTTGATCACGACCCTTACTCTTTCGGCCTTCAACATACAGGTGTAAGCCACTGTGGGCATTTTTCTCTTATGGTATTTGCTTTTACTTTTACATTAAAATAAACAAATAATGGTCTTTATTAAGCATGTTAGATATTTGCAGGTAGCAGACATTTTATTCAAGTTTTACATTTGTCCTTCTTGTGTCCAAGAGTGTGATGACTGTTTCCTGAGGTCTTGGAGGAACCATGCATATGAACTGCAGGTTAGAACCTATAGTAGCTCATCTGATATCTAGGAATTTCTTTTGATGCTTTCTAGGGTTGGAGTCTCATAACTTCCTCTCTCCTTGAAGAAAGTTTTTTGGTAACTTTTCAAGGGATAATGGGAAAAAAGAAAAGAAAACATATTTAAAAGGGCACATTGGATTAATTTTTCTCAGCCTTGAATATATCAAAAGATTTTCATTTTCTCCTTTTAATTTGGTTGGCAATTTTTAGCTATGACCTCATTGTTGTCTGACATCAAGTATTGCTGTTCAAAAAGCCAATTACATCCTGAGAAGACAACATGAAATGACTGGTCAATAAAGCAGGACACAGGCTTAATCACTGCCTCCAATTTGTTGTATCTGTGAAGAGCCAGCTTAGCTTCTGAGCTCCTGGTATAATCAACTAAGGCCTCTGTCGTAACTGTATGTCAATTCAACTTCTTTATCTGCCAGATCTACAGCTTGCATTCCCTCTCAGGTGGTGTTTTATGACAGTATGCCCCCATAAACTTCCTGCATGCAAATCTACACATGAGAGTCTTTTTTAGAGCACCTGACCGAAGACAGTCCCAAGAGAGGATCAAGAAAACAGATCCTAAATTAGAGTGTTGAATCATCAGTAAATGGTAGGTAACATCACTGGCGGTAGATGGAGTACAGATAGGCTCTGGCACACTCTGGTGATGCAGTTGTAAAAACTTTCACCAGTGGTGACCTGGCATGGAAAATCAGGAAAGGAATTAATTGGCAGATGCAATATTTTAGGATCTCAAGAGGTTCAGAGTAAGTAGTAATTGTAAGTACCATAGAATCTTATGATTGTTGAATACAAGTTATGCTTTAGAGAATGATGATGAAATATGAAGTGATGACTCACCAATTTAATGTAAAATATAAAAGTCAGAAGGGCTCCTTTTTAGCATGTGAAAGGATGCTTATTTCTTGCAGCCAGAGGACAGAAAAGACTGAAGGTGATGCATAGAACTTAATTTTAAAAGATAGTAAAACTCTAGAGAAGGTAATTCTCAATCTGGCAAGTTTTCTGTGCTCTGACCTTGTCTGGAAAGTAGAGGGAACTTGAGCCTTAGGATAGGAAAAATGGGTTGATGCTTTTAAAGCTGTTGAAACTCCATATCTCCCTGCATCCTCTGAGTCTGCTGAAGTGTCTTGCTCCTCATTGTTAAATGCCAGAACTTCACACTAGCTTAAATACAATGCAGAGACTCTGTCTTACAAGTCAAGGTGCCCTTCTCCCGTCTTGTACTTATCTTCTGCCTCTACTTGCCACCAGACCAATGACTAGGGTGAAAGTGCATAACTCATATGGAAAAGTTCTGAGCTTTCCAGGGGATAAAAGGGACTAACATTGAAAGATCTGGGCCTGGCGAGGTGGCGCACACCTGTAATCCCAGCACTTTGGGAGGCCGAGGCAGGCAGATCACGAGGTCAGGAGATGGAGACCATCCTGGCTAATGTGGTAAAACCCTATCTCTACTAAAAATACAAAAAATTAGCCGGGCATGGTAGGAGGGGCCTGTAGTCCCAGCTACTCAGGAGGCTGAGGCAGGAGAATGGCATGAACCTGGGAGGCGGAGCTTGCAGTGAGCCAAGATTGCACCACTACACTCCAGCCTGGGCGACAGAGCGAGACTCCATCTCAACAACAACAAAAAGAAAGATCTGAAGGAGCTGGCCAAGATACACTGGCAAGATCCAATAAAGTATTTTTTGACTGGATCCTGAGAAGGCTGGTTCAAGGAGGACAATAAAAAGTTGGACGAGAGAGTTTATTGATTTAGGAATACTTTTCTTTGTCAAGGGATTTTTATACCCTAGCAAGGACCATATGAGATAACACTTCTATACTATTTGATAGGCATTTTGCAAAAAACTATAGTCCACAGTGAGTAAATTAAAAATGACAGAGCTCCATAGATGATACAATATGGAATCAAAGGCTAAGATAAATAAACATGCTAGAGTAGATATATTAGGAAAATCCAGAAAAACTCCTGCCAACCATATTATGTGGGAAGGTCAATTCAAATAGTATAGACAACAGTACATATTTACATGCTTGCCTTAGGGCTATATTAACTCTTCCATCCTCTAATATGGTCCAATGATCTGGATGAGCAAGAAATCACAAGTATATTCAAGTCATTGGTAGTATATATGTGCCCCAGAAAGTGAGAGAAAAACCTATTGAGGTTCAGAGACCTATCACATTAGTGAAGTTTGTAGCAGTTGATTGATCTGGAAAATGTTAGGACATCCTCTCCAACATAAATACAAATTATTACACTTTCCAGACCCTACCACTAAGAGAAAAGCACAACACCCATTAAACCTCTTTAAATTAGAGAGACAGCTCATTCCACACTTTGGTAGAATACTTATCTACCAAGTAACACAGACGGCTTCCAGCTTTGAGTGTGGCTTACAGAAGAAAAGGACTCTACAGAAGTTTTAGACTCTCCTGCAATTAGCCCTGCTATCTGGGCCATATGACCCAGCAAACCCTACAGTATTAGAGGTATCTGTGGTAAGAAAAGTTGCCATGTGGAGTTGATAGCAAACCCCAATAAAAACATTACAACTTAGATACCTATAACATCTATAAGAGATATCGATGCACCATTCACAGCTCCTGGCATGCTAATGTTTCCTGGCAGAGATGGAGTGCTTGTCCATGGGAGATTAGGCCACTATGCAGCTTGAACTGCCCACCATGAGCTGGGTCAAAGTTAGATCAGTTCACTAGCAATCCATTGTAGGATGGAAATGTTGCATCCAGAATAAAGTACAAATAGCTAGGCAGAGGAGCTGAAAGAGTGGGAATTGGTTGTATAATACACCACCTAAAAGTTACCAGATTGATTGCATTATGCAATGGCTCAGTTGTATCATCAGTGTCACCAGCTTGGAGATAATGCTCTAGGAGGATGGAGTGCCATGCTCTAAGCCATAGTGTAGAAATCAACAGTTTTTATGTAATGATGTACTCCCCATAGATAGGAGACACCTGGATCCATGAAGCAGAAGTATCCCTGCTTACTATCATTCCCAGGAACCCACTTGAGGAACTTGTGCTGCTATTCCCTACAACTTCAGGCATGTCTGAGATCCGGGCTCCCAGAGAAACAATTCTTTTGCCAGGGAACATAACAATAGTACCGTCAGACTTGTTTATGGCTGCCAGCTGGTCACTTCAGGTTCCTCGGGCTAGGAGAACAGCAGGCAAGGAAATGTGTCCTGGCCATAAGGAGGAGGTAGGTCTTCAGTCACACATTGGGTATAGGGAAGAATGTTTGTCACCTAGGTGATCCACTGAGCCTCTCTTGATACTCCCTTGCTTATATTTATGCTAAATAGAAAAATGCAGAAGCCATGGACTAAGAAGGTGATGAAGACCAGGGGCTCAGACCCCTCAGGGATGATGGTCTGGATCATCCCATCATCACTTAAACCAGGAGAGGTGCTAACTGTGGTTGAGGAGAATTCAGCATCTTAGTGCAGAAGGGGAATAATGAATATCAGTTGCAGCTCCAAGAATAATTGTAATAGAGGGGGTTTAGTTAGTCCTAGTCAGTTTCCTCATAGGTTTTTCCAGGCAAGTGGATGACCAGAATTCTAGAGAAGATATTCCTAGATGGGGTACACTTATTATATGAAGTAAGTGAATCTTAGCAACATAAACATGGATAGTAGTGGATGATATGGTGTGTATACCAGACCCGTCTGGCAAGAGTAAGGCACTCATTCTCCCAGCTGCCAGGAGTGTTGCCTGTTGACTAATCACAGCTGAGTCCCTCCCTGAGCATTCTCCTCAGCCTTAGGTAGCTGACTCATCCAGTGTTATAACCCCCCTTAGGTGAACTGAAGCTTTCATACCATGACTGGTGAATGCAGGAGTACAGAGCCCTTGTTCAAATTTGGGAAATCTTCGACAAGTTATTTCAGCTCCAGAGCTCCCCATGAGTGAGGCTGAAGCTTCTGTTCTACACCCCAGTTCAGCTTTCTCCATAGCCCAGTCGTGGTTTTCTCACTCCATCATAGATAAACAATCCTCAATCCACCTTTGGGATGCAAATTTCCATCTCGGTATCTGTCTACTGGGGATCCCAACCTAAGACAGAATATCGAACAAATGAAAAGGCGTACTATTTTTTTTAGTGAAAAGATTTAACATCATTAAGTTTAATGCTGACCCAATAATAATTTGGATAAATTTATATTTAATTAGACAGGGCAGTTCAAAAGTTCATATCAAAAAAGAAATAAGAATTGCCAGGATTATGCAAAGATGAGGTTAGTTGATTCAGATCATCCTATATGTCAGAATATCTACTTTCTCTGACTTCACAACTGTTAAACAATCATTTGTAGAAAAGTAGTTTTTCTTCACAATCTGTTTTTAAATCACATTTGTCTCATATTGGGCCAGAATAGTCAGATATAACCAGACAAAATATCAATGACAGGGAATTTTAATAGTATAGTGAAATTATGAAAGAATTTATCACCAAGATGTTTGATATCAAATTTGTGCCCTATTACCGCTGAACTCAATCTAGTGTGCTATACATTTTATAAGCTTATAGCATAAACATATTTGTGGCTGAGAATTGATTTATTAATACTAATTTTTTGCTCATAGTAATATGTTCTACAATGTTAAAATAAAATACACTGAATGGAGCCTCCAACGTTAAGTTTAAGGAAAATATTAAGATGATCAACATCTGAAGCAAAGTTTTATGCAGCTCATCTGTACAGAAATTCAATTAGTAATTTTTTTCATGGTATATATTTTCCTGTTTTATAGTAGCGGTAATAACCTTTAAGTTGTCTGTAAATGGCTGAAAATATCTGTAAGCTCAGCTGAGAATGTACAGACTGTAACCTAATTTTGCTGTTTGATAATATTGATGGTTACTTTCTATGAATTTCTTCACAGTGAAAAATGAGTATTTGTTACACAGAAGACTGTCTACAATTCTATGGTATTTCAGACAGGATATTTCAGATGAGAATTTTGACTCATCACTAAAATGTTACTGGGAATAAAACAATCACTATTTGTAATTGTACAAGTTCCTTACCCTCTTTTAATGCAAATATAATGTGACTATTTCAATAAAATCAGTTGATAATATGAGGTGAGATAATTAATCTTTATAACGCATGAAAGTTTCTTATTACTTTTAAAAAGCTAAGCCCTCTTTTCCTTTGCCGCTCTCACTTCATATCCATTACTGAGACAGTTTGGAAAAAGATTGGAATGTACTTGCAAATCAATAGCTGCTCCAGCTGGAAAATCAGCACCTCTATAGATATCCTTGTGGGTGAAACTTTAAGAGTAAACTTTTTCTAGGGTGACGACTTTGACACCTCTATGCTGTTTTTTCTGTTTGAGGGTAGTATTATGCTTTGTGTCAATCTGGTGTTTCTTAGTACCCCATAACTTTCTGTTTCATTTATTGTCACTAATTCTTAACCAAGATTCTGCTTCAACCAAAAGAACTGATGGACTTCTGACCTCATTTGATGCTAATTACCACCTCAGTGGTTCCCTTAACTGTCCCTGTTTGTGTTCAAATACATCGCTGCTTTCAAGAGCCAACTCCCAATTTATCTTCTTCCCACAAGACCTGCTTTAATTTTACCTTTTTAACAGCCTCCGTACACTTTTTTTTTTCTTTTCTGCTCACATTTACATAGAATAAAGTTATGTAGAATTGAGTTCTACGTAACTCAATGCTTCATGTTTTATCCATCCCACTTAAATGTAAGGAACATTATATAGTGTTTCCTTTTATCCATCTAAATAATACAGTTATTTGCATTGTAGTTACTTAATACATACTGTTTAATTATGTATTTTTTTCTAGAGATAATTTTTACTCTTCAGTATTGATTTTCTTTACCTTGAGCTGAAATGGATTAAAGGTAAAATCAAATAATTGTAAATTTCAGCTTGTTGAATAAGGTTAACCATAAACGGATCATGATTATTTTTAGCTACTCTGGCTCTACTGTCTGATCTCCCAGTGTGTTTCCCTAAACTCTTGCATTTTCAACGGCAGTTTGTGTCAGTGCACAAGATTTAAATGCTATATCAAAATAACAGCAAATGAAAAATAAGTGTAGTTGGCTTTGCAAATAGTTTAGTTACCATGTTTCTTTAAATTGAAGTAATTGTTAAATTTAGGACAGCAGATGAGCTAAATATAAAATGAAAAGCAATATGCTGGCTAGTGGAGTTGTGCAAGGAGGCAGCAGTATTCACTGTGGCTCATTCAAACCAAATCACTTGATGCTCAGTCTCATAAGAAAATGGAGACAGTGATCTAGGGAGTGTGGTTAAAGTGGCTGCTGCTGTGTGGGGAGTGCAGTTCTGGAACTTTAAAAGCTCATTGACTACAACTAGTACATGTTCAAACACATTTGTTGAATAAATAATTGAATGAAAATGAATAAATAAATGATCTTTGTAGGTTTTGTTTCTCAGAGTGTCAACTGTGTCAGAGAAAACGGGCAAACATCTGCAATAAGACAAGCTTAATATTGAAAACCACATTTTAAAACACTAGCAGGCAGGTCAAAGCACATTGAACAACATTAAGAATAAATGTGCACGTAGCACCTTTTCTGTCGTCATGTAATCTCTGTGCAACATATAAATATGACTATCTGCTCTCCCTTGAGAAAAAAAATAACCAGTAATTTCCTAATGCAGAAATCAATTTTGTTCTCCTGCCCTTTTCTGCCTTCTTTTCTTTCACATTCCAAAAATTTCACTTAAAAGATCATTTGTATATAAAAAATGAAATCAGTATGTTAAAGAGATAATCTGCACTTCCATGTTCATTGCAGCACTATTCCGAGCAGCCAAGATAGGGAAACAATCTGAGTGTCCATCAGTGGATGAATGGATAAAGTAAGTGTGCCATATATACACAAGGGAATACTATTCAGTCTTTAAAAATAAGGAAATCCTGTCATTTGCAACAACATAGATGAATCTGGAGGAAATTACATTAAGTGAAATAAACCAGGCACACAAAGACAAATACACAGCATGATCTCACTTAAATGTGGAGTCTTAAACAGTAGACTTCATAAAAGCAGAGGGTACACTGGTTGTCCCAGGGGCTGGGAAAATGTTGGTCAACAATATAAAATTTCAGTCAGGTAGCAGAAATAAGTTCAAGAGATCTAGACTGGTGACTATACTTAATTTTTGAAAATTGTTAAGAGAGTAGATTTGAAATATTCTCAGCACCAAAAAATGATAAATATGTGAGATCATAATATGTTAACTAGCTCAATTTAGCCATTCCACATGGTATACATATTGATTTCAAAACAACATGTATATAATAAATATGTACAGGTTTTTAAAATTTCCACTTTTATTTTAGATTCAGGGCATATACATGCAAGCTTATTACAAGGGTATATTGCATGATGTGGAGGTTTGGTCTTCTGTTGATCTTGTCACTCAGATAGTGAACATACTACCCAATAGAAAGTTTTTCAGCCCTTGTCCCCATCTCTCCCTACTTTCCTCTTTACTTCCCTCCTTTTAGAGTCCCCAGTGTCTATTGTTCCCATCATTCTGGCTGTGTGTACCCAAGATTCAGCTCCCACTTACAAGTGAGAAATGGGGTATTTGGTTTTGCATTTCTGTGTTAATTTGCTTAGGATAATGGCCTCCATCTGCATCCATGTTGTTGCAAAGGGCATGATTTTATTCTGTTTTATGGCTGCATTGTATTTCATAGTGTACATGTACCATATTTTCTTTGTTCACTCTATCATTGATGGGCATCTAGATTGATTCCATGTCTTTTCCATTGATTCCATGTCTTTGGTGTGATGAACACCTAAGTGCATGTGTCTTTTTGGTAGAATGATTTATTTTTCCTTTGGGTATCTACCCAGTAATGGGATTCCTGGGTCGAATGGCAGCTCTATTTTTAGTTATTTAAGAAATCTTCAAACTGATTTTCACAGTGGCTGAAGTTATTTACAGTCCCACCAGCAGCATAAAAGCATTCCTCTTTCTCCATAGCCTCACCAGCATGTGTTACTTTTTGACTTTTTATTAATAGCTGTACCAAAGATGTGAAATGGTATCTCATTGTGGTTCTGATTTGTATTTCCCTAATGATTAGTGATGCTGGGCATTTTTTACATGTTTGTTAGCTGCTTGTATGTCTTCTTTTAAGAAGTGTCTGTTCATGTCCTTTGCCCACTTTTGAATGGAGTTATTTGTTTTCTTCTTGTTGATTTTTTAAAGTTCCTTATAGATTCTGGGTATTAGCCCTTTGTTGGATTCATAGTTTATGAATATTTTCTCCCATTCTGTAGGTTGTCTGTTTAATCTGTTGATAGTTTCTTCTGTGAAGAAGCTCTTTACTTTAATTGGATCCCTCTTGCCAATTTTTTTTTGTTGTTGCAATTGCTTTTGAGGACCTGCTCATAAATTATTTGTCAAGGTTGATGTTCAGAAGAATATTTCCTAGGTTTTCTTCTAGTATTTTTAGAGTTTGAAGTCTTACATTTAAGTCTTTAATTGATCTGGAGTGAATTTTCATATATATACAGTGGTAGGTCGGGGTCCAGTTTTGTTCTTTTGCGTAGGGATAGTCAGTTTTCCCAGCACCATTTACTGAATAGGGAATCCTTTCTACATTGCTTATTTTTGTTTATCTTGTTGAACATCAGTTGACTGTAGATACGGTGCTTTATTTCTGAGTTCTTGATTCTTTCCATTGGTCTCTGTATCTATTTTTGGAATCAGCACCATGCTGTTTTGTTTAGCATAGCCTCGTAGTATAGTTTGAAGTTGGGTAATATGATGCCTCTGGTTTTGTTCTTTATGCTCAAGATTGCTTTGGCTATTCCATTGCTTTTTTGGTTCCAAATAAATTTTAAAATCATTTTTTCTAATTATTTGAAAAATGACATTGGTGATTTGATAAGAATAGCATTTAATGTGTAGATTGCTTTGGGCAACATAAATATTTTAACAATACTAATTTTTCCAATTCATGAACGTGGATTGTTTTTCCATTTGTTTGTGTTGTTTCTGATTTCTTTCAGCAGTGCTTTGTAGTTCTCTTTGTAGAGATCTTTCACCTCCTGAGTTAGCTGTCTTTCCAAGTATTTTATTATTTTTGTAGCTATTGTAAATGAGATTGTGTTCTTGATTTGACTTTCAGCTTGAATGTTTTGCATGTAAAAAATGCACTAATATTTGTAGTTTGATTTTGTATCTTGAAATTTTACTGAAGTCATTTCTCAGGTCTAGGAGCCTTTTGGTGGAGTTTTCGGGCATTCTATGTACAGAATCATTTCATCAGTGAAGACAGATAATTTGATTTCCTCTTTTTACTTTTGGATGTCTTTTATTTCTTTCTCTTGCCTGATTGCTCTGGCTAGGATTTCCAATAATATGTTGAATAGGAGTAGTGAGATTAGGCATTCTTGTCTTATTCCAGTTCTTAAGGAGATGTTATCAATTTTTGCCTGATCAGTATGAGGTTGGCTATAGGCATGTGACAGATGGCTCTTATTATTTTGAGGCATGTTTCTTTGATGCCTAGTTTGTTGAGGTTTTTTTTTTTTTTTATCGTAAAGAGATGTTGGATGTTATGGAAAGCTTTTTAGTGTGTGTCTATTGAGATGATCATATGGTTCTATTTTTAGTTCTGTTTATGTGGTGAATTGCATTTATTGGTTTGCATATGTTGAACCAACCTTGCATTGCAGAAATAAAGCTCATTCAATAGTGGTGAATTAACTTTTTGATGTGCTGCTGGATTCAGTTTGCTAGTATTTTGTTGAGGATTTTCTTATCTATGTTCATTGGGGATATTGACCTGTAGTTTTCTTCTTTCATTGTGTCTTTGCTGGAGTTTGGAATCAAGATAATTCTTAGTTTCATAGAATAGGTTAGGAATAAAATTCTCCTTCTCATTTTTTGGAATATTTTCAGTAGTTTTGGTACCAGCTATTTTTTGTATGTCTCATAGAATTTGGCTGGGAATCCATATGGTCCAGGGCTTTTTTTTTTTTTTTCTTGATTGGTAGGTTTTTCTGTTACTGCTTAAATTTTGGAACTTGTTTTTGGTCTGTTCAGGGTTTCAATTTCTTCCTGATTCAATCTTGGGAAGTTGTATGTTTCCAGGAATTTACCCATTCTTCTAGATTTTCTCATTTGTGTGCATAGAAATGTTCACAGAAGTCTCTGAGAATATTTTGTATTTCTGTGGGATCATTTCCAATGTCATATTAATCATTTCTGGTTGTATTAATTTGGATCTTCTCTGATTTTTCTTTGTTAATCTTGTTAGCAGCCTATGGATCTTATTTATCCTTTCAGAAAAGCAATTTTTCATTTTTTATAAATCCTTTGTATGGTTTTTTGAATCTCAATTTCATTTAGTTTAGCTCTGATTTTAGCTATTTCGTTTCTTCTGCTAGCTTTGGGATTAGTTTGTTCTTGTTCCTTTAGGTGCAATATTACATCATTAATTTTAAGTATTTCTGACTTCCTGATGTAGACATTTAGTGCTATGAACTTTTCTCTTAACATTGCTTTTGCCATATCCCAGAGATTTTGGAATGTTATTTCTCTGTTTTCATTTGTTTCAAATTTTTTTAAATTTCTGCCTTAATTCAGTTATTTATCCAAAAGTCATTCAGTAGCAAGTTGTTTAATTTCTGTTGTTGTGTGGTTTTGAGAGATCCTCTTGGTATTAATTTCTATTTTGATTCCACTGTTGTTTGAGTATATGCTTGGTATAATTTTGACTTTTTTAAATTTATCAAGGTTGGCTTTATGGTTGAGCATGTGGTTTATCTTAGACTGTGTACTGTGTGCAAACAAGAATAATGTATATTTTGTAAGTGGTTGTTGGGTGGAGTATTCTGTATATGTCTATTAGGTCCAATTAGTCAAGTCAATTATTCCAGAATTTCTTTTTTTTTTTTTTTTTTTTTTTTAATTTATTTATTATTATTATACTTTAAGTTGTAGGGTACATGTGCATAACATGCAGGTTTGTTACATATGTATACTTGTGCCATGTTAGTCTGCTGCACCCATCAACTCGTCATTTACATCAGGTATAACTCCCAATGCAATCCCTCCCCCCTCCCCCCTCCCCCCTCCCCATGATAGGCCCCGGTGTGTGATGTTCCCCTTCCTGAGTCCAAGTGATCTCGTTGTTCAGTTCCCACCTATGAGTGAGAACATGCGGTGTTTGGTTTTCTGTTCTTGTGATAGTTTGCTAAGAATGATGGTTTCCAGCTGCATCCATGTCCCTACAAAGGACGCAAACTCATCCTTTTTTATGGCTGCATAGTATTCCATGGTGTATATGTGCCACATTTTCTTAATCCAATCTGTCACTGATGGACATTTGGGTTGATTCCAAGTCTTTGCTATTGTGAATAGTGCTGCAATAAACATACGTGTGCATGTGTCTTTATAGCAGCATAATTTATAATCCTTTGGGTATATCCCCAGTAATGGGATGGCTGGGTCATATGGTACATCTAGTTCTAGATCCTTGAGGAATCGCCATACTGTTTTCCATAATGGTTGAACTAGTTTACAATCCCACCAACAGTGTAAAAGTGTTCCTATTTCTCCACATCCTCTCCAGCACCTGTTGTTTCCTGACTTTTTAATGATCGCCATTCTAACTGGTGTGAGATGGTATCTCATTGTGGTTTTGATTTGCATTTCTCTGATGGCCAGTGATGATGAGCATTTTTTCATATGTCTGTTGGCTGTATGAATGTCCTCTTTTGAGAAATGTCTGTTCATATCCTTTGCCCACTTTTTGATGGGGTTGTTTGTTTTTTTCTTGTAAATTTGTTGGAGTTCTTTGTAGGTTCTGGATATTAGCCCTTTGTCAGATGAGTAGATTGCAAAAATTTTCTCCCATTCTGTAGGTTGCCTGTTCACTCTGATGGTAGTTTCTTTTGCTGTGCAGAAGCTCTTTAGTTTAATTAGATCCCATTTGTCAATTTTAGCTTTTGCTGCCGTTGCTTTTGGTGTTTTAGACATGAAGTCTTTGCCCATGCCTATGTCCTGAATGGTACTACCTAGGTTTTCCTCTAGGATTTTTATGGTATTAGGTCTAACATTTAAGTCTCTAATCCATCTTGAATTAATTTTCGTATAAGGAGTAAGGAAAGGATCCAGTTTCAGCTTTCTACTTATGGCTAGCCAATTTTCCCAGCACCATTTATTAAATAGGGAATCCTTTCCCCATTTCTTGTTTTTCTCAGGTTTGTCAAAGATCAGATGGCTGTAGATGTGTGGTATTATTTCTGAGGACTCTGTTCTGTTCCATTGGTCTATATCTCTGTTTTGGTACCAGTACCATGCTGTTTTGGTTACTGCAGCCTTGTAGTATAGTTTGAAGTCAGGTAGCGTGATGCCTCCAGCTTTGTTCTTTTGACTTAGGATTGTCTTGGAGATGCGGGCTCTTTTTTGGTTCCATATGAACTTTAAAGCAGTTTTTTCCAATTCTGTGAAGAAACTCATTGGTAGCTTGATGGGGATGGCATTGAATCTATAAATAACCTTGGGCAGTATGGCCATTTTCACGATATTGATTCTTCCTATCCATGAGCATGGTATGTTCTTCCATTTGTTTGTGTCCTCTTTTATTTCAGTGAGCAGTGGTTTGTAGTTCTCCTTGAAGAGGTCCTTTACATCCCTTGTAAGTTGGATTCCTAGGTATTTGATTCTCTTTGAAGCAATTGTGAATGGAAGTTCATTCATGATTTGGCTCTCTGTTTGTCTGTTACTGGTGTATAAGAATGCTTGTGATTTTTGCACATTAATTTTGTATCCTGAGACTTTGCTGAAGTTGCTTATCAGCTTAAGGAGATTTTGGGCTGAGACAATGGGGTTTTCCAAATATACAATCATGTCATCTGCAAACAGGGACAATTTGACTTCTTCTTTTCCTAACTGAATACCCTTGATTTCTTTCTCTTGCCTAATTGCCCTAGCCAGAACTTCCAACACTATGTTGAATAGGAGTGGTGAGAGAGGGCATCCCTGTCTTGTGCCAGTGTTCAAAGGGAATTTTTCCAGTTTTTGCCCATTCAGTATGATATTGGCTGTGGGTTTGTCATAAATAGCTCTTATTATTTTGAGGTACGTTCCATCAATACCGAATTTATTGAGCGTTTTTAGCATGAAGGGCTGTTGAATTTTGTCAAAAGCCTTTTCTGCATCTATTGAGATAATCATGTGGTTCTTGTCTTTGGTTCTGTTTATATGCTGGATTATGTTTATTGATTTGCGAATGTTGAACCAGCCTTGCATCCCAGGGATGAAGCCCACTTGATCATGGTGGATAAGCTTTTTGATGTGTTGTTGAATCCGGTTTGCCAGTATTTTATTGAGGATTTTTGCATCGATGTTCATCAGGGATATTGGTCTAAAATTCTCTTTTTTTGTTGTGTCTCTGCCAGGCTTTGGTATCAGGATGATGTTGGCCTCATAAAATGAGTTAGGGAGGATTCCCTCTTTTTCTATTGATTGGAATAGTTTCAGAAGGAATGGTACCAACTCCTCCTTATACCTCTGGTAGAATTCAGCTGTGAATCCATCTGGTCCTGGACTTTTTTTGGTTGGTAGGCTATTAATTATTGCCTCAATTTCAGAGCCTACTATTGGTCTATTCAGGGATTCAACTTCTTCCTGGTTTAGTCTTGGAAGAGTGTAAGTGTCCAGGAAATTATCCATTTCTTCTAGGTTTTCCAGTTTATTTGCGTAGAGGTGTTTATAGTATTCTCTGATGGTAGTTTGTATTTCTGTGGGGTCGGTGGTGATATCCCCTTTATCATTTTTAATTGCGTCGATTTGATTCTTCTCTCTTTTCTTCTTTATTAGTCTTGCTAGTGGTCTGTCAATTTTGTTGATCTTTTCAAAAAACCAACTCCTGGATTCATTGATTTTTTGAAGGGTTTTTTGTGTCTCTATCTCCTTCAGTTCTGCTCTGATCTTAGTTATTTCTTGCCTTCTGCTAGCTTTGGAATGTGTTTGCTCTTGCTTCTCTAGTTCTTTTAATTGCGATGTTAGAGTGTCAATTTTTGATCTTTCCTGCTTTCTCTTGTGGGCATTTAGTGCTATAAATTTCCCTCTGCACACTGCTTTAAATGTGTCCCAGAGATTCTGGTATGTTGTATCTTTGTTCTCGTTGGTTTCAAAGAACATCTTTATTTCTGCCTTCATTTCGTTATGTACCCAGTAGTCATTCAGGAGCAGGTTGTTCAGTTTCCATGTAGTTGAGCGGTTTTGATTGAGTTTCTTAGTCCTGAGTTCTAGTTTGATTGCACTGTGGTCTGAGAGACAGTTTGTTATAATTTCTGTTCTTGTACATTTGCTGAGGAGTGCTTTACTTCCAATTATATGGTCAATTTTGGAGTAAGTACGATGTGGTGCTGAGAAGAATGTATATTCTGTTGATTTGGGGTGGAGAGTTCTATAGATGTCTATTAGGTCTGCTTGCTGCAGAGATGAGTTCAATTCCTGGATATCCTTGTTAACTTTCTGTCTTGTTGATCTGTCTAATGTTGACAGTGGAGTGTTGAAGTCTCCCATTATTATTGTATGGGAGTCTAAGTCTCTTTGTAAGTCTCTAAGGACTTGCTTTATGAATCTGGGTGCTCCTGTATTGGGTGCATATATATTTAGGATAGTTAGCTCTTCCTGTTGAATTGATCCCTTTACCATTATGTAATGGCCTTCTTTGTCTCTTTTGATCTTTGATGGTTTAAAGTCTGTTTTATCAGAGACTAGGATTGCAACCCCTGCTTTTTTTTTGTTCTCCATTTGCTTGGTAAATCTTCCTCCATCCCTTTATTTTGAGCCTATGTATGTCTCTGCGTGTGAGATGGGTCTCCTGAATACAGCAGACTGATGGGTCTTGACTCTTTATCCAGTTTGCCAGTCTGTGTCTTTTAATTGGAGCATTTAGTCCATTGACATTTAAGGTTAATATTGTTATGTGTGAACTTGATCCTGCCATTATGATATTAACTGGTTATTTTGCTCGTTAGTTGATGCAGTTTCTTCCTAGCCTCGATGGTCTTTACATTTTGGCATGTTTTTGCAATGGCTGGTTCCGGTTGTTCCTTTCCATGTTGAGTGCTTCCTTCAGGGTCTCTTGTAAGGCAGGCCTGGTGGTGACAAAATCTCTAAGCATTTGCTTATCTGGAAAGGATTTTATTTCTCCTTCACTTATGAAACTTAGTTTGGCTGGATATGAAATTCTGGGTTTAAAATTCTTTTCTTTAAGAATGTTGAATATTGGCCCCCACTCTCTTCTGGCTTGGAGAGTTTCTGCCGAGAGATCTGCTGTGAGTCTGATGGGCTTCCCTTTGTGGGTAACCCGACCTTTCTCTCTGGCTGCCCTTAAGATTTTTTCCTTCATTTCAACTTTGGTGAATCTGGCAATTATGTGTCTTGGAGTTGCTCTTCTCGAGGAGTATCTTTGTGGCGTTCTCTGTATTTCCTGGATTTGAATGTTGGCCTGCCCTACTAGGTTGGGGAAGTTCTCCTGGATGATATCCTGAAGAGTGTTTTCCAACTTGGTTCCATTTTCCCCCTCACTTTCAGGCACCCCAATCAGACGGAGATTTGGTCTTTTTACATAATCCCATACTTCTTGCAGGCTTTGTTCATTTCTTTTTCTTCTTTTTTCTTTTGGTTTCTCTTCTCGCTTCATTTCATTCATTTGATCCTCAATCGCTGATACTCTTTCTTCCAGTTGATCGAGTCGGTTACTGAAGCTTGTGCATTTGTCACGTATTTCTCGTGTCATGGTTTTCATCTCTTTCATTTCGTTTATGACCTTCTCTGCATTAATTAGTCTAGCCGTCAATTCTTCCACTTTTTTTTCAAGATTTTTAGTTTCTTTGCGCTGGGTACGTAATTCCTCCTTTAGCTCTAAGAAATTTGATGGACTGAAGCCTTCTTCTCTCATCTCGTCAAAGTCATTTTCCGTCCAGCTTTGATCCGTTGCTGGCGATGAGCTGCGCTCCTTTGCCGGGGGAGATGTGCTCTTATTTTTTGAATTTCCAGCTTTTCTGCCCTGCTTTTTCCCCATCTTTGTGGATTTATCTGCCTCTGGTCTTTGATGATGGTGATGTACTGATGGGGTTTTGGTGTAGGTGTCCTTCCTGTTTGATAGTTTTCCTTCTAACAGTCAGGACCCTCAGCTGTAGGTCTGTTGGAGATTGCTTGAGGTCCACTCCAGACCCTGTTTGCCTGGGTATCAGCAGCAGAGGCTGCAGAAGATAGAATATTTCTGAACAGCGAGTGTACCTGTCTGATTCTTGCTTTGGAAGCTTCCTCTCAGGGGTGTACTCCACCCTGTGAGGTGTGGGGTGTCAGACTGCCCCTAGTGGGGGATGTCTCCCAGTTAGGCTACTCAGGGGTCAGGGACCCACTTGAGCAGGCAGTCTGTCCCTTCTCAGATCTCAGCCTCCGTGTTGGGAGATCCACTGCTCTCTTCAAGGCTGTCAGACAGAGTCGTTTGCGTCTGCAGAGTTTTCTGCTGCTTTGTTGTTGTTGTTGTTGTTGTTGTGTAGCTGTGCCCTGTCCCCAGAGGTGGAGTCTACAGAGACAGGCAGGTTTCCTTGAGCTGCTGTGAGCTCCACCCAGTTGGAGCTTCCCAGCAGCTTTGTTTACCTACTTAAGCCTCAGCAATGGCGGGCGCCCCTCCCCCAGCCTCGCTGCTGCCTTGCCGGTAGATCACAGACTGCTGTGCTAGCAATGAGGGAGGCTCCGTGGGCGTGGGACCCTCCCGGCCAGGTGTGGGATATGATCTCCTGGTGTGCCTGTTTGCTTAAAGCGCAATATTGGGGTCGGAGTTACCCGATTTTCCAGGTGTTGTGTGTCTCAGTTCCCCTGGCTAGGAAAAGGGATTCCCTTCCCCCTTGCGCTTCCCTGGTGAGGCGATGCCTCGCCCTGCTTCAGCTCTCGCTGGTCGGGCTGCAGCAGCTGACCAGCACCGATCGTCCGGCACTCCCCAGTGAGATGAACCCAGTACCTCAGTTGAAAATGCAGAAATCACCGGTCTTCTGTGTCGCTGGCGCTGGGAGTTGGAGACTGGAGCTGTTCCTATTCGGCCATCTTCTCCAGAATTTCTTTGTTAGTTTTCTGCCTTGGTGATCTGTGTAACTCTGTTAGTGGGGTGCTAATGTTCTCCACTATTATTGTCTGGCTATCTCAGTCATTTTATAGGTCTAGAAGTACTTGTCTTATGGATTTGGGTGCTCCAATATTGGGTGCATATATTTAGGAAAGTTAAATTCTTCTTGTTGAATTGAACCCTTTACCATTATGTAACGACCTTCTTTGTCCCTTTATTTTTTTATACTGTTGTTAAAGTCTTATCTGATACAAGAATAGCAACCCCTGCTCTACTTTGTCTACTTTGTTTTCTGTTTGTGTAATTGATCTTTGAGCCTATGGGTGTCTTACATGTGAGACAGGTCTCTTGAAAACAGCACAAGTTTAGGCTTTGATTTTTATCCAAATTGCCACTCTGTGTCTATTAAGTGGGGCATTTACATTCAAGGCTAATATTGATATATGAGGTTTTGTTTCTGTTGTGGTGTTGTTAATTGGTTGCATTGTAGTCTCAATTGTGTTGTTTTATTAGTAGGGTCTGTGGCATATGTACTTATGTTTTTTTTTTTTTTGGTAGCAGGTATTTTTCTTTTGTTTCCATGTTTAAAACTGCCTTAAGCTTCTCTTATAAGGCTGGTCTCATGGTAGTAAATTCCCTTAGTGACTGCTTGTCTGGGAAATATTTTCTTTTTCCTTCACTTATAAAGCTTAGCTAGGCCAGATATGAAACTCTTGGTTAGAATTTATTTTCTATAAGAATGCTAAAAATAGGCCCCTACTCCCTTCTCACTTGTAAGGTTTCTGCTGAGAAATCCACTGTTAGTCTAATGGGGTTCCCTTTTTACACTATGTAACCCTTTCTTTAGCTGCCTTTAAGCTTAATCCTTTTGTGTTGACCTTGGAAAATCTGATGACTCTGTGCCTTAAATGTTTATCTTGTGGAGTAGCTTGCAGGGGTTCTCTGATTTTCTTGTATTTTCATGTTGACCTCTATTGTGAGATTGGGAAAATTTTCGTGGACTATATCTTCAAATATGTTTTCCAAGTTGCTTACTGTCTTTTTCTCTGTCAGGAATGCCAGTGAGGCACAGAGTTGATTGATTTACATATCCCATAACTTTCAGATGCTTTGTTCATTTTTTAAAATTGTTTTTTCTTTTTCTTTTTTTTTTTGTCTGACTGGGTTGATTTAATGGACCAATCTTCGAGCTCTGATTTTTTTTTCCTTCTGCTTGGTCTAATCTTTTGCAAGGGCTTCTAATTATGTTTTGGAATTTCTGTAGTTAAGTTTTCCATTCCAGAGGTTTACTTTGCTTTTTTCTTAATGTGGCCATGTCATCTTTTAAATGTTGAATCTTTTTTTCTGGGTTCATTAAATTGGCCTTCAACTTTCTCTTGGATCTTGTTGAACTTCCTTGTCATCTAGATTCTGAATTCTATTATTGTCATTTCAGACATTTCAATCTGGTTGGGATTCATTGTTATAGGGTGAGTGTGATCCTTTAAAGATAATGAAACACTCTGGCTTTTTGAATTACTGGAGTTCTTTTGAATTAGCTGATTTCTTATCTGAGGGAGCTGGTGTTTCTTTTTCTTTTTGAATTTACTGTTACTTAGATAGGTCTTTTTGTTTTTTATCTCGTATCTCTTGAGGGTTTGACTGTGTGAATATTGTTTATAGTCAACTAGTTTTGTTTCTGGGTATTTTCAGATGGTCATGTCTCTGTAAAGATTCCTAGGTTGTAGATAGGATCCTGTGGTGGGTTTCTGATGCTTTGTGTGTTGGAGGAACACATACTTGTTTGGTGGTATAATTAAGGCTTCAGTCCAGTATATAGCATGTAAGAGTAAGGGCTAGCAGATAGGATGTTACTCAATTGTGCACCCCTTTTGTTTTTCAGTGTGTATACAGCAGTGCTCTGAGGATGGGAGGCAGGAGACTGAGAGATAAGTCCCTCTTAAGTCGTTTTCCAAGCCTTGGTGATGTCCCCTTCAACTAATGGCATTGAGCTCACATTCCCTTTGCCCCAAGAGGAGCTTTGGTGGGCTGCACTCCTTCCTATTTTATGTGCACTCACAGATGATGATAAAGTCACCAGGAGATCTTCAACTTGCCAGGTGTCCACTGGTCCCCTATGCTTGTGAGAGTCAGAACAGGTTGTGAGGTGTCTGTTAGTGGTCTGTTGATACAATGGGTCAGGGGCAGAGGATCCCTGGTCATGGCAGTATTACCATGGATATACGACTAAGAAGACAGCTGCAGTCTGGGGTTTTCAGCCCAGTCAACAACTGTGGTGCCTGCCTAACTCATGCTCCCCCAAGCCGGCAGGTTTTCGTCCATGTTTGCCCCAGGAACAGGCCCTACCATTTAGGCTTGTCCCAGGCCTTCTATGCCCAGATTGCTGAGCCATTCCAGATGTTCTGGGCCATAGAACTCCTTGGGGAAGGAACTGTGGCTGGCTGTTAGGCCACACTCTTTCCAGACCAGTTTCGTGGAGGGAGGGATGGCAAGTTCCTGCATTGGCACACAAACCTGCACCTCACTCCTGTCTCTTCTGAGAGTGGGGGCTCCTCTTTTGCTTGAGTTCTGGCCCCAGATCTCAACTTGATACCCGTGGGTGGTGTGCTGAATTCCTGAGGAGCTGGTACTGGGCCCACGGATTTGTCCTCTGGCCCCGGGGGGTTGAGCACTGGCTGTGCTGGAGGGGCCGAACTGCTCCTAGGCCACCAGCCAAACACTCAGGTCGTTTGGAGGGCAGGGGGTGCTGTGCTGTGGACACCGTCCTGTTAGAGTGGCCAGACAGGCACTCTTGGGAGGGGCCAACCAATGAGGGAACTTATTGATTGGATGCACCACAGTCCTGCAGCAATGGCAACTCTTCTGTCTTCTGGCCTGGCAGAGAGCAGAAGCTGCAGCCACTGAGTGAAAGATCAGAGGTCTATGGGGATAGGTGCCTTATGGTGGTGGTTTGTTGCAGCAGTACTGAGCACTGAAACCTTCTGGGTTCTGCAAAGGTTTGAGCTGTGCTTCTGCCTGATCTCCAGGTGGCTCCACGTGCCAGTTTAAATGTCTGTGGGGGTTGTGGGAATGCCACTAATTAAGATCCCAAAGGTCTGCAGTGAGAGTGTTGTGCCACAGAGTTCCTTCATTTAGCCCTTCCTTAGGTCCAGTTCAGGGCCAGAGGCCAGTCCTGGCACTTGGCATCTCTGAGCAGGCTTCCCAGTTTCTTCCTTCTTCAACCACAGTGTCTGCGTCACCTCCCTATTGATTTTCAGTGTTTTCTCTCAAAAGATCTGTTTGAAGTGTGATGACTTACTTTAAATTTTTGGTTCCTCTCAGTAGAAGAGGCATTTTCTGGCTACATCTAGTCAGCCCTCTTGCCCCTGCCAATGCACATGCAATTTTTATTTGTCAAATAAAATTAATTAATTAAAAAATATGAATATACTTACAGCAGACTTTTAAATACAAACACACAGCTAAATGCATCTTTATTTGAAAGCTTTCTTTAGCATAAAGCTAAACACTGATCTATTTTGTATCAAGCTGATATCTAAATGGAAACAAGTGTTTGAGGTCACAAAATGAAACTGAGTTTGTTAACTTACATTTCCAGACTTTATATATTTCTTTCCCTTTGCTTTCTCTTCCTTCCTTCCTTCCTTCCTTCCTTCCTTCCTTCCTTCCTTCCTTCCTTCCTTTTTTTCTTTTTTTTCTTTCTTTTCTTTTGTTTCTTTCTTTCCCTCTCTCTCTTTCTTTCTCTCTCTCTCTTTCTTTTTCTTTTCTTTTCTTTTCTTTCTTCTTTTTGAGGTGGAGTCTCACTTTGGACTGCACACGCTGGAGTGCAGTGGTGCCATCTCACCTCACTACAACTTCCACCTCCTGGATTCAAGTGATTCTCCTGCCTCAGCCTCCCGAGTAGGTGGGACTACAGGCATGCACCACCATGCCCAGCTAATTTTTTTATTTTTAGTTGAGACAGGGTTTCACCATGTTGCCTAGGCTGGTCTCGAATTCCTGGCCTCAGGTTATCCGCCTGCCTTGGTTTCCCAATGTGCTGGGATTACACGTTTGAGCCACCGTGCCCGGCCAGACTTTATATATTTCTTGAGCTCTATGAATAAAGTTCTGTCAGACACTATGGATTGATTTGAAAAGTAATATATTGAAACATCTGTCCTCAAAGAGAATGCTGTCTAAATTGGGAAAGAGCACACATACATGGTAATAATTAAACATGTATGTGTGATCAAAATTATAATAGAAGCCAGTGAATAAATTCCATATAAGTGAAATGAATAACAGAAAGGCACAATTGCAGCTGATTTGTAAGAAGGATGACATTTTGTAGACAATTCATAGAAGGCTTGTGCCTTTCAGAGTAAAAATACTCCCTGAAAACAAGAACTGTAAGTTAGTCTCCTTTAAACACTACTTTGGCATATAAATAACAATATCAGCTGCAGTTTCTCTGAATGAAAAAGGGCTTGTATATGACGCATATAACAACAATAGCATGATGGCAAAAATAATCATTCCTACGGACATGTCATGAAGTCCACCCTTGGTCAGAAGCACAAATGTCAATGTAATTTTTATGTCGAACAAGCACAACTCGGAATGTAATGCAAAAAAACTTTATATTAGTTTCCTTTCTCCCTTTAAAGTTGTCTCTGGGCCAACTCTTTCTCTGTCCTTGACAGGCCTCGTGGCATTTTCTTAATAATAATAAATATAAAATGTCTTACAGTGAAGTTAAATCACAAAACACAGGCTCAGTTCAGTAATTAGCAAGATCAATACCAGGTGTTATACTCAAAACTCAAAATTCTTTACAATTTGGACTCCTCTCCTTCCTCTGTAGCAGATGGGAAGTCTCATATCAGGGCAGGAGAGCTGGTTTCTCTTCTCTTAACCCATCTAAGGCTTCTATGCTCCTCTCACCAGCTTGTTCATCATAGTAATTTCTGACCACTCAGAGCTGGTGTTTGGGGAGGGAAGAGATTAAAGAGGTCAGAAAATGTCCTACTGGATTAACACTGAAATGAATTGCTGTTGGTGCTTTCTGAACACTGAAGATATTTCCAGCAATAATTTTCTGTGTCTATCTCTCTTCCAGGCATGTTTATGGCTTCTTTGGATAATTCCCCTCCTTCTTGGAATTTTTCCCTGGAAGTTCATTTGGAAAGGTCAAATGCTTCTCCATTTTGGCCTAATAACTTACTGCCTTCTCTGCTTCTAGGAATCTAGTCATACCTCTAGCCTCTCTAGTTTTTCTTTCCAGCTTTTTTTTCTCTAATTAGCCTTCTTGGATAGTACTTAGGGAAAACCATGTGAATCCTTTTTCAGACAAGGATTGTGGGAAGTGGTTAAGAACTATATGTTGAACACTTCTGTCAGTCCATTCAAGATAACAAAATATCTTAGACTGGGTAATTTATATAGAGTAGAAATTTATTGCTCATGGTTCTGGAGGCTATGAAGTCCAAGATCAAAGCATCAGTGCATACAGTGCCTGCTGAGGGTTCACTTTCTTAAAAGATAGTAACTTCTTGCTGCCTTCTCACATGGCACAGGGGCGAAAAAGCTTCCTCAGACTTCTTAGTTAATGACACTAATCCCTCCCAAAGTCCCCACCTTCCACAACCTTCCAGCCTTCCAACATGACTGTACTGAAGATTGTTTCAACCTAAGAATTTTGGGGGCTAGTGGGATGCTGAGGACACACTTATACCAAAGCAACCTCTGTTGGAAAAATTTCACTTGATCTAATCCTTCTTGTGGAGGGATTATCTTTGAGCCATAGCTGATATTTAACATTTTAACATCTTTTTGCATCAGTGTAGTAAGCTAAGAGAGTAAGCTATGTAATTTTGATCCAATTAGTTAACTTCCAAACTCCAGCCTTCTACTCTTTTTGTTTGGAAGATTAATGACAATATTTATGTATAGCACTTAGAACATGGCCTGTTTCATAGTAAGTGACCAATACATGGGAGCTATTGTTATTTATTATTTGTAGAAACACTATATTTGAGATGAAGAAAAATATGCATTTTTATGTACACCCTCTGAAGATGTGTCGTTCTTGTAATTGTTACTATACCTTAAGATATTAAAATAACATATACCCTAAGATTTTGAAATAAGATAACATGTCTAGTAACTTGAGTATTTGCTGAAATGTTTGTTTTCTCTTGTACAAGATTTGAATGCCTTCAATGTTTTATTCAATACCTTAGTATATATTTTCCTCTTTCTTTTCTAACTGCTCACTGTATCTGAAGGAGAAAAGGAAGGGGCTTTATTAAAATGCTCTGATGTATATGTCCTTTCCTAACATTGCTTTTTACAGGAAAAATATCTTTTGGTGATAGAAACAGAGTGGTGTGAATAGGGCAACAGTAAATCTGTCCCAAAGCCACTTTCCAACTGTAAATCATCATTACAGGGGATTGGCTTTCTGCTCATGGTGACACTTTACCCAGAGAAGTGACCAGAAGGATTGGAAGCGATTTCTACAATATCAGCCTCTGGCGTGATTCATTTCTGCCCTCATCTCAGCAAGTGGAAGCTTAGTTTCTGATAATGAGGATCAAAAGATGGCAGCCTCACTACAATGAAATCTCCAGATATTGCTATATCTCCTACACTGTTAGGTTCCATTAGATAAAATATATTTTGAAGCAATTATTTAGTTTTCATCAATATTGCCTTAAATGAAATCTGTTTTTGTTAGCTTACAGGTCTGATAGCCATAAAACATAAAAAAAAACCTTAATTCTTTAAATTACTAAGAATTCACAAAAATACATTTAAGTAACTTATACACTTATTTTTTATAGTGAGATGAATTATTTTAAACTAAAATTGCTATAAAATATCGGTTGAATATCAATAATTTTTATTTTAATTTAAACTTTTTATTATAAAATAAAGTACAGATCTGGGAAACCAAAACAAACAAATGTGCAGCTTAATGACTTAATTTAAGTGACCACCTGTTTACCAAGACCCAGGTCAATAATGAACAATTTCTTCAGCCTTTCTCCCTGTGTGTAACTTATCCTTATTTCACCACCTACCTCTTCCAGAAGTAATCACTACCCTGACTTTTACAGCAATTGGTTCCTTGAATTTTTAAATAGTCTTATCATTTAAGTGCATGTTCCAAGAGGGTATAGTTTAGTCTTTTCCAGTTTTACATTTGATGATTTAAAATTTTCTATTAATCTACAATTTACCTTCTCTCACTTTCTTTTCCTTGTCATTTATTTTCTGAAGTACACAGAGGTTTTCTTTGCAGAATTTCAAAGTCTGATGTTGCTGATTATAAACTCTAGATGATTCAACCTGTCTTCTATATTTTCTAAAATTTTACAGCTGAATCCAGGGGATTTAGCAGAATCAGGTACTAACCCTCTGAAAAGATTTTAGGTGTCCTTTTTTAGTAGAGCAAAGTGTCTGGATGTTTCTTTTTCTGTGATTTGAATAGCTGTTAATATTCAATGCCTAGATTAATTAACTTGTGGGGTTGCAAAATTTGATTATATTTAAATTCCATAATTTCTTTTTCTTTATTAGCTACAATACTTCTAAAAGGAGATGGTTTCTCTCATTTGCTGTTTGGCTACCTAGTGCTTCAGTTTATATAAAAAAAGCAGAATAATTTCTTAATTTTTAAAATCAATGATTAAGAAAATTAGATTCTTATTATCCTCCAAATGTAACAATTTCTTTTTTTCTAATACTTAGTATTAGCAATTCATAGTTTTAAATATTTGGATGAGTTTCACCCAGTTGTAATTATTATCACCATTGAAGCTCAAATTGTTCCACCTTGGGCAGGTGGGAGACTTTTCAGTTTCACTATGGAGTTATGTTGATATCACTCTAATAGATTTTTTATAGTTCCTTTGCAATCTGGTATGACAGAATGCTCCAGTTTTATGGAACTGTAACTGCCGTTATCTCACCAGCTCTGAGTTCTTTTAGTGTAAAATGGTACTTCAAGACCACAGTACGCAGCCACTAGTGTTACTCTTCACAGTTGTTTGTTTTTTGTTTCTAAATATTTTTAGTGGGCAGAGAGAGGATATGTGTGTATGTCTGTCTGTTTGCGACACATGGGTTCATATAGCTACTTCTAATTCAAATTCACCACTCTAGAGTTTTTTGAATTTAATCACTTTTTAATTACATTTATATTTCCTTTCTGCCATGCCAAAAAGCCTGGTTCTTAAACATATAGGGGATGATAGAATGTTTCATTATACACACACAACAGTATCAAAATAACAATACTAATACTACTGTTACTAGTGTGTAATTGAAAGCACATAGAAAGTTTCTTGCATATGGAGAGGTCGAGATGGGTGGATCACGAGGTCAGGATATCGAGACCATCCTGGCTAACACGGTGAAACCCCATCTCTACTAAAAAAAAATACAAAAAAATTGCCGGGCGATGTGGCGGGTGCCTGTAGTCCCAGCTACTCCGGAGGCTGAGGCAGGAGAATGGCGGGAACCCGGGAGGCGGAGCTTGCAGTGAGCCGAGATCGCACCACTGCACTCCAGCCCGGGCAACAGAGCGAGACTCCATCTCAAAAAAAAAAAAAAAAAAAAAAAAAAAAAAGAAAATTTCTTGCATATGCTCTTATTATCACTTCCATCTTTTATAATTATAGTTGTTTTTAGCATAAAATTTACTAGAATTTTTTTCTAGTACACAGATAAAAACACACAAGCTTGCATGCAACAGTGTTCCCCAATCGATACACTCTAGTTGATATTTTAAAAATAATATAAATGAAAAATGTAGAGCACAATTATTTTTACGTTTCAACTCAGTAACATTTCAAAAATCAACCAGGTACCTTTCCTTTCCAAAAGCTCTCACAACAAATTTATGAGAAATGTTTTTGTTCATGTTGAAAACTTAAACAAAAGGAACCATATGAGTATTTCATTTACTTTTTTACTCTTTGCATTAAATATATACAGACAGGATGTCCTATGTGTCATTTTTGAATGACACCATATATTTATAAAAATAGACAAACAATGAGATGCGTGAGTGCCTTAAAAACTTGTTACTGAGAGCATAGATGAATAAACATCGCCTTACGTGTCTTTTCTTTTGATTTTTGAGCCTAGTGTATTTGTTAAGTAGAGACAGCTTCCATTTGACATTCTGCAGTTTTTCTTAAAAGCCATCATCAACTCCTATTAGTTGTAGTAGGCTTCTAATAAATGCATATCTCAGACAATTGCCTTACTTTCAAAAAGTATAGCAGTTGTAAATGGGTTCTACCTAGTGATCCTATCTAGTGAATATCATCTTATAGTTGTGCCTGTAATACAGAAAAAGAAATTAGATTTTGATATCCCTTTCTATCCTAAAGTATTCCTAAGTGGGTAGGATAATATTATAAATCAGAAAGTTTTCTTTACAATGCCCGGATGTTACCCATACATTTTGTGTGTTTTTTCTCTGTGTTAAAAGACTCCATTTTTAAAGAAGCTGCTCCACTTTACTAGTATTGCCTGTAATGTGTTTTCATGTTTACAAATTACGGCCAGCATAGATTACACTAAATGTTTCCTCTTTGATGACAACTGATAATTAAAAAGACCCTTATCACTTCTAAAGAAAAAGTGTTTTCTCTAACTTGGAGAAGTTTGAGACGTCAGTAAGATAAGAATAACTGAGTTTGCACACTACTTTATTTAAATTGAAATGGGCAAAAAGTGAACACTTTTTGCTCATTTTTGCCCAAAATGTGCAAACTACTTTTTATTTTCTTTTCATATTGCCACTGCCTGAAGAGTCCCACAGTCTCCTTAATAAGATCACACTCTTTCCTATACTCTTTTTCAACAAGGTAATTTTGATGCCTGGCCAGCAATTTGAAAGTTGACTTCTTCACTTGAGGGCTGATTTCTGAGATCCTAATGTGTCTCAAGGTTTAGCTCATTGTAGATGAAGCCGTTTCCTCAAACATGGGGATTACCCTGGAAAACTATGAGCTTTGGAGTCACAAGGACCTTAATTTAAATCTTGGCTCAAAGCCTCTCTAGGTGACCTAGGGCAAATTACCTTCCTTCCTGGTTCTCAGTTTCCTCATGTATAAAATGGACATAGTAATATCATATGTATAGTGTGGTTCCTAGATTGAGAGTTTAACATATGTATTTTGAGCATTTCATTCGTGCCCAATCCTTTGTCATATGTAAAAAAAAAAAAAAAAAAAAAAAAAAAAAATCTGCTAAGGTAAATAAAGGAAATATATGTGATTCCAAAAATCTCCTTAGATGACTTCAATATTATTCTACTACTCTTAAAGACTCAATACCTTAAAGGTTTCAGTAATTTTAGCCTCTTCATTAAGAAAAGTAAAGATGCCAGGAACTCATGACTAAACAACTATGCAAATCAATCTCTTGGATATAAGGCACCAAAAGACTAAGTTTAAATTAACTGTAATTCTCATGGGTATCTTATTTGTTTAAATTAATTAACACATTTATTTATTGCCTATATACATTATATATATATTTAAAAATCTTAATAGGATTCATTTAAATGTCACCAATGCTTTTAAAAGGAAGCTGCACGATTCTTTTTTATAGACGAATATTTAAAAGTAAAGTATTTCTTATAAACAGAACTGATTTATTGTTTTCATTTAAGGAAATGCTTATACTAGAAAATGTAAACTTACAGAAATTGAGTTTTTTTTTTTTTTTTTAAAGCAAAGACTCACTGGGTAGGAAGACTACACATTGACATTATGCTAATGAGAGACTTGAATCACTGACACCTGCGTTGCTTAGTGGGACACAATACCGATTCAAGGTCTCTGTCCTTTTGTTGATTTAAAATGTTATCCTTGAAATAGCAATGTTATAAATATTAATAAAAATACTAAGAGCTTGGCAAGTGGATTCTAAGAAGACTAATGACTTCCAGTTAAATATCAAGACATTATTCTAACAGACCTTTTACTAGGCAACAAAGATGGAACAACAGTGTAAGCCCTTCATAAAGGTCTTGATAACCATTCAACTGAGACAACAATTACATCAACTAGTTATTTGACCTAAATAGACTGATTGATGTTCCTGAGTGAATTAATCAGCCTTTGGTTATCATCTCACAATACCAAAAACTAATCTGGCTAGTTACTTTGACTCCTTTAATTGGTTGTTTTTCTGGTTGGTGTGTGTATGCACATACACACACACACTTCCTAAAATATGTGAGAACCAATAACTCATATCAATTCACTCTCAGGCAGTCTGATGTATGTCAGCAAATATTAAAAAACATGACACTGGGAAAAAGTAACATACATAAAGATAGTTAGATTAAAATACCATTTCATTGTTCATTTATCAAAACTGTATTTACTATTGCTCATGGATGCAAATATATGTAAATAATAGAAAGGAGGCACATTAAGAGCACAAGACTTGTGCCGAAGAAATAGTGGAGTAGGTAGATGAGGAAAAACAAGAGTTCATGTTGTGGACAATTATGGTGGTGTGCTGTAAAATGTAGAGTGAGATCACAGTAATCCTATGTTAGAAACGAAAATCTAGATGTTTGTAATTTATTTTCGTGTTAGAGTATGGCGTTTTTCAAATTGATTTGAACCTATTTAGCATATAAAATGACACAATTTTCTTCTATTCTTCCTGTGTCAAGTTGAATGTTGAGAAAGTAGGATTGAAGAGAACATCACACTTCCGGTTCTTCCCCCCAAATCCTTTTAATATAAGCTGGCTCTCGGGCCGAATTATGCTACATATCCCGGTTAACCCAAATGTCTATGTTAGTGAGGAATGTTTTCTTACTTCATTAAAATTTGTGTTATAAATGCCTTCCACCACTAATGAATTTATTGAAAGTTTTATAGTTAGGACATCAGCTTGGCTTCTTTATTAAAACAATAATTAATACAACATATTTTGCCTGGCAGACATACAATAGAAAAAACTATACCCTAATATTTTAGGAATGCATTAGAGAATCAGACACATAGAGAACTCTCAGTGTGATAGTTGGTAAATAGTTATTTTTGTGAGAACTTTCAAAGATGAATGCAAATCTATGAAAGATTAACCATGTTCTGATTTGTTTCAAAATTAGGAAATCTCAACAGTCCAATTTGTCAATCTGACTTTCTCTATACTCACATTCTAAGCCATTGAGTGTTTATGTGACTACCTTAAACTCATTTTGTGTGTGATGTACATATTAATCTGTAGCTGTTTGTATGAAACACCAGCTTTCAAGGGCCAATTTTTTTCTTCCTTTAACCCTGGTGTTTTGAGAATAGTACAAAAGAAGTGGAAAGAAACTGTAGCCTATTCATGTATATGCATTCATTTCACATAGAGGTCTTCCTTTGAGATTGATCAAATCAAGTAAGAGAAAATTCTCTGTAGTCAACAAAATACACAGTGCATGTCTCTGTTTCTTGTCAAGCACCTCAGATCTGCATGTGAAGATGACTTAAAACCCTATTAACAGACTTCCAGAAAGAAAGAAAACAGTATGAGTAAAAAAAATTGTAAATAATTGCCCATTTCCATAGCAAAGTTCAAACTTCTCTCTTGAAATGGTGAACCAACTGAAATAATATTAGAAAATGTCCTTGTTTTGGGAATAATTAATGGCCCTGTACTTTATTCAGTATTCGCTATGTACAGTCATAGGAAAATAAAATGTTAAAAGGTCAAAGGCTAAAGTTGCAGTAAAATGTGTACAGCAGATTTACATGTGTTAAGTTTTTGTTTAGAGAAAGTGCTAATTTTTATTTCACATATTATTTCTATTATGCAGAATAAAGAAAAAATACATTCTTTTTAATTCAGGAGCTCTAGTCCTTTTTTAAGGAAAAACTTTAAGCTATGTCAAACCTATTGAGGTATCTTTTACTTAATATACTCAAGTGACTGTTAGTTTTACATTTCAAACTTTAAGGTGGGTAGGTATTAAAATAATGTTTATCACTAATGACCCATCAACAACAACAATAATCCATGATATGTTATGCGGAATTATTCCAAATTATTTAAATATAAACAGTATGCTAGAAAATATTGCACAATATAGGGAAAAAATAACATTATTGTTACCTCAACAGTTGATAATAGCAATTGACTAGTGAAATGGCTTGCCCAAACTATGCTTTTTTGAATGCCATTTCAGTAATATGGAAGTGTATATTCTAAGAAATATGGGAAAATGTATGAAATTGTTACATAAACTGCTTTAACTAAAGTAGACATTGTGATGAAGTATAATCTCCTCAAGTAAACAGTTATTATGTTAAGAATGGAGAAGTAATCACACAATTTAAGTGTTTCGCTTTGGCAGTTCCACTCATGTTTTCCAACCCTGTGTTTCCCTAAGGTGATGCATTCCTGCTGGTCTGCAGCTTACAGAAACAGGCAAGGGGCCAATACATACAGGAATCAAAATCTGCATAGAAAATATTGCATTTTTAGAAAGAAAGCAGCTAAACGCACCTAGGTCCAATTTTGTTACTTTGACTGAAAGGACCATCAATGGAAATTAAATTCAGATGAGACATATCAGTTGACTGAAAAGATTGCTGTGACATAAATCACACTCTGCAACAGATATCAGCCCAAGAACCACCTTTTGAAACATGAAAGGAGAGAAAATTATTTCAGAACCCACTGGTTAAATTTCCAAATAATTCTCTGGACGCTTGTGAAGCAGGCTAAGCATGTTTCTCCAAACCTCTATAGTGTTTTCTTGTCCTCAAGCCCTCAGTTCATAGTCTTTTAGCTCTACACTAGATGGATGTCAAAATTAACTCACATTAAAGTAGTTAAGGCATAACTATGAGATAATATCTGTATTTTAAAATCTCCCTAAATATCTTATGTCTCCCCAAAAATATGTAGGAAAAAAAGTAAATGTGCATCCCAAATAATAGTTTTTCTTTCATTTCAGTAGTTACTGATTTTCTTTAGACTGTTTTTGGGAATTTCATCCAGAACCTGGCGTATATGTTGTAAAATGATCTTCAGTGGTGGTAAAAATTGAGTCTTAAGGGTAGAATTTGATTCTTGAGAGCAGAATTGAACTGGTTGAAGCTTTGTGATGTTCTTCTGACTTACGAGGAAAGAAAAAAGGATGGTGATGATTTTCTTTTGCAGCTTAGAAACTAGTCCTAAAGGCAGTTCCCAAAGAAGTTTCCAAAAACATTTTGAGTAATCGAAACATTTGTGGAACAAGCCTGTGGACTTCATGTGTGACTGCTTGTAGAACAAGATGATGTGCTTGTCTTAGAACTCTTTGGTGCTTTCAAATCTCTCTAACAGAAAATTTCCATTGCCCAGATGTTGGTTTTATCACCTGGAAGATATGCTGGTTCTCTGTTTGTTAAACTGTCATTCACATATACCAGATGAGATTATATCTTTAACTTGTCAGGAAACTACTGAAGCATGTTATAGCTGCTTTACTGGTAAAGAAAGAATTCAGTTAACAAAGTATTTTTTAAAAACTTACTCATTTTTAGCCTGAAGTGAGATATCTTGAGTTCAAATTTCAATTCTATCCACTTCTGGGCAATTTACTTAAATGTTCTTGGCTTTATTTTCTTCATCTACAAACTGGGGATAATAATTATGACTACCTTTGAAGATTGTGCTGACAGAAAATTAAATCATATGAAATATTCAATCTTGGCATGTAAAAAGCATTTAATAAATATCAGATATGTTTGTTGCTTTTTTGGTGATACTTTGTAAATGACACAATTTAAAGCATTGTTCCTTCCACTTGGCTTTTAATTTTGGTAACATAATGCTTTTAGCTAAAAATGCATAAATTACATTCAGATTCGATAAAGGCTTCATGAAGAATTGAGAAATAAATTTGAGGCAGAATAGTAATTTCTATCAAGACTCTTATATGCCTGAGCCTGGCCCTTACTGAAACTCCTGCTATCATTTAATGTTTTGGTTATTGCCCATCTGAGAATCTCTCATGTAACTGAGGGTCACTCCTTCAAATCAATATGAAGCACAATTCTAAAGCATTTTTTTCATATTTTTTCAGGTTTAGAAATAAGTATCAATGTGACTTCTATCTTAAAAAGGGCTTTTGAAATATACTGATTTGTTAACAGAAATTTTTATTCATATTCTGATTTTAATTGGAAGAACTCAAAATATACCATATTTTTATTTAAAAGATAAATTATATATTCATTAGATGTCATGAGTATTAAACATTTTTAAACTGTCACGTAAATTTGATATGAAATTGATAAATTAAGAAATGGAATATAAATATCTAAACTTACAAGTTAACCAAATAAGTTGTTTCATCAATTTAGGCTTCTAGGCTTAATGATGCCCAAGCTTTTCTGGTATATCTTGGCTTTTAAAAATGTAGATACAACCCAAATAGTTCCTGAAGGAATGTAAAGGGATTACATAGTCTTAAAATTTTTATTTTCTGATTTAGAAAGTACAAGGATATATTTTTTCCTGAATAAACATGACTGATTTAAAGGGTGTGAAGAGATGGTCGAAATTTGAAATAATTGTGTAATGAAAATATTTTTGAAAATTATCAGCAGAAGTAGCTTTTCTTGATAATTGCATGATGTAGTAATATCTGTGAATGATTACAAACACAGAATACAGGAATTTGTCTTAGCTTTGGTTTCCCAGAAAGTAGAGTCTGAAGCAGAGGACTTAACTGGTGCTACTCTAATGGGGTGTGGGGTGGGAGGTGATCCCAGGAAGAGAAGTAAGGGACCAGGAAGTGAACAGTAGAGGAGGGAGAGTTAAAATGATAATTCATTATTTAGTTAGCTACTCCCAAGTACAACTGACAGCTAGATCCCACAGCAATGTTCCCAAGAATCCACAGAAGCTGTGTCTCAAGATAATTCATCAGAAGAAAAAAATGAATCATTTGTGAACCTGCTTCCTTCTCTCATTGGTCAAAGGTTCACCCCAATAGTGTAGGAGTTTATTCCTGGTTCCCAGGAGAGAAAATAAAAAGTTTATGAAAATAGTCTGGGATAAAGCATGGTCAGGATATGCATGTGTGAAATGGCTGGGTCAAGAGACAGATGAGGCATTAATTTCTGAATTATAAACATTCAGATGAAAAATTACCAACGATACTTGTGCAAACCAGGAATAGCTTCTTAATTTTTTAAAATGTAATTTATATCACATTTTCTATGCCCAGTTTGAATTTTTTACATAAATATCATCTCTTCTAACCAGAATTATGCTTGGCTTTATGTAATAGAAACTCAACTGTAAAGGAGATTTATCATACACAACACAAAGTTTAAGGATAAGCATATGAGGACTAGACAGGCAACTCCTCTATGCCTCCAAGAACCAGGCACCTCTGTTCCCTGCTCCCATTTCGTACTGAAGACTATTCCAGGTCATTCCTCCTGACCAGTTTTTAGTCAAGAAAGACAAAGTAAAAGAATTAGTCCATGTGTTATGTATGTGTCCTGATAGACAAAACTGAGGTAGATGAGATAACAAAGTATCTATTACATGAATCTATTATATATATAATTTTAAAATTATCATGGTAAAATAAGCACTTTTAATCACACTGAAAGTGTATTGTACTGAAGAGTTTAGTTCAAATATTAGCACGTAAGGAGAAATTTCCTGCAATTTAAATCACTTTAAAATTTATTTAACATTCTACAATCAATCTACATAATTCACCAGATTAACAGAATAAAGGATAAAAAACACAATTATCTCAATATATGGATAAAATGCACTTGATGAAACCCAATACCCATTCTTAGTTTTAAAAATGTCAACAAACTAGAGGGAGATCTTTTATCTGATGAAAACTATCAATTTTTTCAAAGATGCAGTTTCAACATCATACTTAAGAGTAAAATATTCAACATTTTCTCCATGAGTTTCAGAGCAGGGCAAGGATGTCCACTATTGCAATTTCTATTCAACATTTAACTGAGCATTTTAGCCATTGCAATAAGACAGAAAAGAGAAAAGTTATGAAAAATGACATAAAGTTGTCATGAATTTAAACTAACCCAATTGTGTACATATAAAATCAAAGGATATACAAACTATTGAAGTTAAGTGAATTTTAGTAATTTTGCTAGAATCAAGGTCAATAAACAAAAATGTATGGAAATTTTTATAGACTAGCAAACACGTAATGAAATTTTAAAATGTAATTTACAATAGCACTGAAAAGCATTAAACTCTTAATGAATAAGTCTAATGAAAGCTGTGCAAGTTCTTTACATTGAAAACCTCAAAACATTGCTGAGAGAAATAAATAGAGCGCTGTATAATGTTCTAGAATTAGAGACTCAATATTGCAATGCTCTTATTTGAGCAAGATAGTGCAAATGCAGTCAAACTCCCAGTAGGATTTTTGTGGAAATTGACGAGAAAATTGTACAATTTATGAGGAAATGCAAAGACTATAATAGTCAAGGCAATATTGAAGAAGAAAAAGCTATGGGAGTCACACTAGTATATAATAAGACTTTCTACGGAGCTACACTAATTACTACCATTTGGTATTTAAATAAGAGTAGAAAAATAAACAAATGGAATAAAATAAAGTGGTCATAAATAGATTGACAAATATACACATCTGTTTTACAACCAAGTTGCCACTGCAATTTAATGAGGAAAAAATGATTTTAAAATAAACAATACGAGGCTACAGTTCTATTCCTAGATCTGTAACCAAGAAAAATAAAGAATAATACATAGCATGTGACTGTGTTTATAACAACTTTAAGAACAAGCAAAACTAATCTATGATTACAAACCTTAGACTGTCATTACATTTGGTGAGGGCAGGCCCTTTGACTAGAGAGGAGCAGGAGGGAACTTTCTGGTGGTGGAAGTTTTCTATATTTTGATTGCATTTCGATTACATAGGGATGTAGTTTGTCAAAAGTCATGGAACTGTACCTGAAGATCTTAAGTTATACTTCATATAATTGTGCTGGATAAAATGGATACTCATATCAAAAATGAACCTCAATATTTGTTTCACACTACACACAAAATTAAGTTGAGAAGAGTCATACAAATAAAGATAAGGAGTTAAATAACTAAATTTCTAAAAGTAAACACAGAAAAATAGCTTCATGACCTTTAGGTCAGCCAGTATTTCCTGAACAGGACATAGAAAGTACTATTTACTTAAAAGAAAAAAAAAAAAAAAAAAGTTGAGAAGTTAGATTTAATAAAACCAAAGAACTTTTGTTAATCAAATCCTCGAATGAGTAGAAAAAGAATGCACCAAAGGTAGAAAATATTTGCAATACTTATATCTGACTAAATACTCTTGCATAAGTCCAGAATATGTAACTCCTATGAGTAATAAGGAAAAAGAAAGATAGCCCAAAAGAAAGTGGTAAGAACTTCTAAATGGCCAGCAAATGTATAAAAAGTTGTTTGGCATAATTAATTAAGAAATGTAAATTAAAACAAAAACATAATATGACTAGACTCACACTAGAGTGTATAAATTTTTTTAAAAAATCCCTGAAAATCCAGCCGGGCGCGGTGGCTCACGCCTGTAATCCCAGCTCTCAGGGAGGCAGAGGCGGGAGGATAGCTTGAGCCCAGGAGTTCGAGACCTGCCTGGGTAATATAGCGAGACCCTGTTCTCCACAAAAAGGAAAAAAAAAAAAAAAAAAAAGACAAAAAAAAAAAAAAAAAATCCCTGAAAATCTAAAGATTTGGCAAATGTGTAGAGCAACTGCTACTCTCACGATTGTCGTGGGAGGATAAATTGCTACAGCAATTTTGAAAAACTGTTTGCCAATATCTGCTTAAACTAAACATGTATATAAATTATTATCCAGTTATTTTATTCTTCAGTAATATAATACTGCAATGATTATCTTGGCATAAGTTTTTTTAGTACTCGGAAGATATTCTGTATTTATCTTCTGATTCTGGTTTTCTTTCTTCAAACCTATAAATGTTTGTAATAAGACTCCAACTAATCAATTTTGAAATGTACCCAATCCATAGGCTGAAGTAATGACTTCATGTTTACATATTTTAATTACATAGAAATGAATCAAATATAATCTTTATTGTGTATGTTGCAAGGTGAGATGGGAATTCCCCAACCATATGTAACCCTCGTTAAAATAAAAACTCAACCACTGCCCAAAAGAGTCATGTAAAACATATCAGTTTAAAATGATGACAGGAAAGTAAATTGATAATAACATTTTCTCCAAGTATTCAATTTATTCCTTGGCTTTTGAAATACAATTCTGATAGTACATTTGAAAGAAAAGAGTAAAATAGTTCAATAACAAAGCTAACTAAAATAAGTTTTTGTTAAAAGAAGGTAATACTTATTTTGTTTTTACAGGTTCAAGGAAAAGTCAGTGGAAGTCGTTATCCATGTCAACATTGAACCAAAAGGTAAAGAATTTTATAATACATTAACATTTCACCTGGAGATTATTTTTATTGATTCCTCTAAGGATATATAATTATTGTTCAGTAGCTTTTAATGAAAGAAATTGAATTGCAAAATTAAAGCGTTTCTATATATATATACACACACACACACACACACACACACACACACACACACACACACATACATACACACACACTTTAAGTTCTGGGATACATCTGCAGAACCTGCAGTTTTGTTACTTAGGTATAAATGTGCCATGGTGGTTTGCTGCACCCATTAACCTGTCATCTACATTGGGTATTTCTCCTAATGCTATCCCTCCCCTTGCTTGCCATCCACCAAGAGGCCTCGGTGTGTGTTGTTCCTCTCCCTGTGCCCGTATGTTCTCATTGTTCAACTCTCACTAATGAGTGAGAACGTGTGGTACTTGGTTTTCTGTTCTTGTGCTAGTTTGCTGAGAATGATGGTTTCCAGCTTCATTCATGTCCCTGCAAAGGACATGAACTCATTATTTTTATGGCTGCATAGTATTCGATGGTGTATATGTGCCACATTTTCTTTATCCAGTCTATCATTGATGGGCATTTGGGTTGGTTCCAAGTCTTTGATATTGTGAATAGTGCGGTAATAAATATACGTGTGCATGTGTCTTTATAGTGGAATGATTTATAATACTTTGGGTACATACCCAGTAATGGGATTGCTGGGTCAAATGGTATTTCTGGTTCTAGATCCTTGAGGTATTGCCACACTGCCTTCCACAATGGTTGAACTAATTTACACTCCCCGCAGCAGTGTAAAAGCGTTCCTATTTCTCCACATCGTCTCCAGCAAAACGTGTTTCTTATTGACTGTCAAATACCATAGACAGTGCCAGTCACAATTGAATTGCTAAAATTAAATGTAATTTTTATAAAAAATAAGATACAAATTAAGATGTAGATGAAAAGTTTGGAGAGGTTTTGATATAATTCATACTTCCATTAGGTTCTCTAGAGTAACTGTTTGGGAAACCAAAGGGTTTCTTCTTTCTTTATTCTCCCTTTCTATTCATCTTCCCTTCATGCCTTGTCCTTTCTCCATTTCCTCATCATTTTTGTAAGTCCAAGTAAGCAAAATTTCAGCCCTATGTCATGAAAATTGTCTGATGCAGCACTTTCCATTATTAAAATATATTTATAAACATTTAATACCATCAATTTATAGCAAATTCTCAAATAAGGAAGTGGTCCTATCTGATACTTTATTTGGATGTCAGTTATCTGCAATCTTAAACAAGTTTTCATATATATGCAATATTGAAAATGTCAGTTTGTCTCCCAGGCCAGCCTACACAATCCTATTTAATTCATAGCATAATTTTCAAATCTTATTTTACAATAAAATTTGGAAAAATAAATGTGCTCTAACACTTCTAATAAAACAAAACAATAAAATACCAAAATACAATGATGATTTTTATTAAAAACATTGAAACTAGAGGAAATTAGATTTAATGGAGCAGAGATAAGATAAATCTACAATTTAATAAACTCTCCTAGCATTTGTCAAGTGCTCTGTGAGTATTTTACCTAGAATTCTTAGCCTTACAACACCTGTAAAGTAGCTATCATTCCCGTTGTGCAGGTAAGTACTCTGGATCTAACAAGTTTAAGTAATTTATCTAGGGCCAAAAAACTGAAAAAAAGAATCTGAGGATGGGCCTGGCATGGTGGTTCACGCATGTAATCCCGGCACTTTTGGAGGCTGAGGCAGGTGGATCACCTGAGGTCAGCAGTTTGAGACCAGCCTGGCCAACACGGTGAAATCCCACCTCTACTAAAAAAAAAATACGAAAGTTAGCTGGGTGTGTGGGCATGGCATGCACCTGTAATCCCAGTAACTTGGGAGGCTAAAAAATGGAAATTGCTTGAAGCCAAGAGGTGGAGGTTACAGTGAGCCAAGATCCAGCCACTGCACTCCAACCTGAGAAACAGAGTGAAACTCCTATCAAAATAATAAAAAAAAAGAATCTGAGGATGAATCTTCTTAACCTGAGTATGATTAACTCGAATTCTTTCTACTGTCCCATGCTATAAGGAGTCCAGGTACTTTCATTTCACTTTCAAAGATTTCACACTGAATATTTTTCACAGGTTTCCTCAATAGGAAGGAACACTTGAAATGACTCCTTTTCAAATGCATTACTTTAAAACTGAAAAAACTAGGCAGGGTGCGGTGGCTCATGCCTGTAATCCCAGCATTTTGGGAGGCCGAGGCAGGAGGATCACCTGAGGTCAGGAGTTCGAGACGACCCTGGCCAACATGGTGAAACCCCGTCTCTACTAAAAATTCAAAAAATTAGCCAGGCGTGGTTGCATGAGCCTGTAATCCCAGCTACACAGGAGACTGAAGCAGGAGAATCGCTGGAACCCGAGAGGCAGAGGTTGCAGTGAACTGAGAGCATGCCACTGCACTCCAGCCTGGATGAGAGAGCAAGACTCTGTCAAAACAAAAACAAAAACAAACAAACAACAACAAAAACAATAAAAACCTGAGAAAACTGAGGCTCTACTTACAGGCAAGGCCAATCCCAAATTCTGTTTCTTTAGATTCTGGTGACTGCCTTCCTATTTCTAAAGATAGTGACAAAATTAGAATTCTCATTATGTCTTGCCTAGATTATTGCAGTAGTTTCCTCACCTGTATCTCTGGCTCCAGTTAATAATCCTGTATACTTCTATTTGAGTAAATTTATCAAATATAAATGCTTGAATAGATTCATAACTGAGTGGTTCTTAGGTTGGGACTAGGAGTGAATTCAGCAAAGGAGACTAGGAGATGTAATTATTAAGGTATTTAGTACATTATTAAGCATATTACAACTAACAAACCAAGCATAGATGATGAGTATCATGAAACAAAGATTATGTTTCATGCAGTTCTGTGCCCATTTGCTGTTTAAAATAAAACAAAAATTATTTGATTACTTGCATTTTCAGTAGTTTTTCTTCATTACTATTCTAATTATTTTAACTTCTACTCTTTGAAATCTTCTTCCCAGCCAAGTTCTGAAAAAACTGAATAAAAAAGTGTCAGATGGAGGCCAAAACATCAACTTCCTTACTAATAAAATGCAAGTTGAAGGATGTAGCTTAGTATTAGGTAGATTTGCCATTTAGTTGGAGGCAGCCATAGACAGCCAAGGCCTCCAAACTTCGTAGCCTCACTAGTATTATAATTTCTCTAATACATGGTTTTTTCATCTCAAATTCCACTTTTTTGTTTCTTTCTATGGACCATGTAGCAAAGGTTGCAACATTTATAGAATTCCATTAAATAGCATCCCACTTCCTTGCCAGCTTTCTGAAAAATTGAAATAATATAAAAGGATTACCAATAGAGGTTAGAATGTCAATTTTTTTTTATTATTATACTTTAAGTTCTAGGGTACATGTGCATAACATGCAGGTTTGATACATATGTATACTTGTGCCATGTTGGCGTGCTGCACCCATCAACTTGTCAGCACCCATCAACTCGTCATTTACATCAGGTATAACTCCCAATGCAATCCCTCCCCCCTCCCCCCCTCCCCATGATAGGCCCCAGTGTATGATGTTCCCCTTCCCGAGTCCAAGTGATCTCATTGTTCAGTTCCCACCTATGAGTGAGAACATGCGGTGTTTGGTTTTGTGTTCTTGTGATAGTTTGCTGAGAATGATGGTTTCCAGCTGCATCCATGTCCCTACAAAGGACACAAACTCATCCTTTTTTATGGCTACATAGTATTCTATGGTGTATATGTGCCACATTTTCTTAATCCAGTCTGTCACTGATGGACATTTGGGTTGATTCCAAGTCTTTGCTATTGTGAATAGTGCCGCAATAAACATACGTATGCATGTGTCTTTAAAGCAGCATGATTTATAATCCTTTGGGTGTATACCCAGTAATGGGATGGCTGGGTCATATGGTACATCAGAGAAATGCAAATCAAAAGCATAATGAGATACCATCTCACACCAGTTTAGAATGGCAATCATTAAAAAGTCAGAAAACAACAGGTGCTGGAGAGAATGTGGAGAAATAGGAACATTTTTACACTGTTGGTGGGATTGTAAACTAGTTCAACCATTATGGAAAACAGTATGGTGACTCCTCAAGGATCTAGAACTAGAAGAATGTCAATTTTACTATTGACAAATGCTAAGTTGGAGGGCTTTCTTCCAGAACCAAATGGGCTTACTGAATATGCTCAAAAATTAGATAGATTTACCAACTGTCCTAGTCTGCTTGTACTACTATAACATAATACCATAAATTTATAATTTATAAAGAACAGAAGTTTATTCCTCACGGTTCTGAAGTCTGGGAAGTTGAAGACCAAGGCACTAGCATCTGATAAGGGTCTTCTTGCTGCTTCCTCAAATGGCAGAAGGACAAAAGGGACAAATGCTGTTTCCTTATATAGCAAAAGAGTAAGAGCAAATTAGCACAATGCTTTGTGGTTTCTTTTATAAGGGACTTAAATACTACTTATGAGGGAGGAGCCCTCATGATTTAACCACCTCTTAAAGACTCCACCTCTTAATATAAGCATACCTCACTTTGTTGCATTTTGTAGATATTGTGGGGTTTTTTTTGTTTTTTTGTTTTGTTTGTTTGTTTGTTACAAATTAAAGGTTTGTGGCAACCCTGTATTGAGGAAGTTTGTCAGAACCATTTTTTCTAATGGCATATGCTCATTTTGTGTCTCTGTGTCACATTTGGGTAATTCTTGCAATATTTCAAATTTTTTCATTATTATGTTTCTTTTATGGTGATCTGTGATTGGCAATCTTTGATGTTACTATTGTAACTGTTTTGCACTCCAAGCACCTGCCTGTGTAATACAGTGAACTTAATCCATAAATTTTTGTGCTCCGACTGCTCTACCAATTGGATGTTTCCCCATTTCTCTTTCTGTCCCTGGGCCTCCCTATTCCCTGAGATGCAACAATAATGAAATTAGGCCAATTAATAACCCTACAATGGCTTCTAAATGTTCAAGTGGAAGGAAGAATTGCACATGTCTCACTTTAAATCAAAAGCTAGAAATGATGAAGCTTAGTGAGAAAGACATGTCAGAAGCTAAGATAAGCTAGGCCTCTTGCTCCAGACAGCCAAATTTTGAATTCAAAGGAAAAGTTTTTGAAGGAAATTAAAAGTACTACTTTAAAGAACATAATACAAATGATAAGAAAGCAAAATAGCCTTATTGCTAACATGGAGAAAGTTTTAGTGGTCTGAATAGAAGATCAAACCAGTGAAAACATTCCTGTAAGCCAAAACCTAATCCAGAGCAAGGTCCTCTTCAATTCTGTGGAGGCTGAGAGACGTGAGGAAGCTGCAGAAGAAAAGTTTGAAGCTAGTAGAGGATGGTTTATAAGGTTTAAGGAAAGAAACTCTGTATGACATAAAAGTGCAGGATGAACCATCAAGTGCTGTTGCAGAAGTGACAGCGAGTTACTCAGAAGATCTAGCTAAGGTCATTGATGAATGTGGTCACACTAAACAATAGATTTTCAGTGTAGATGAACCAGTCTTCTACTGGAAGGAAATGCCTCTAGAACTTTCATAGCTAGAGAAGAGAAGTCAATGCCCAGCTTTAAAGCTTCAGAGGACAGGCAGATGCTCTTGTTAAGGGCTAATGCAGCTGGTGAAGCCAATGCTTACTTGTCATTGTAAAAATTCTGTGACTTTTAAGTTATGTCAAATTGGCCATCTGTGCCCTATTAATAGAAAAACTAAGGCTAAACGACAGCACATTTGTTTATAGCATGGTTTGCTGAATATTTTAAGCCTGCTGTTGAGACATATACTGCTCAGAAAAAAACAAACACAAAAAAACCATTCCCTTCAAAATATTACTGTTTACAAACAATGCTCCTGGTCACTCAAGAGCTCCAATGGAGATATACATGAAGATTGTTTTCTTTCCTCTATCTCATCATCTATTCTGCAGCCCATGGATCAAGGAGTAATTTTGACTTGAAAGTCCTGTTATTTAAGAAATAGGTTTATTATTACTATTATTATTATTTTTGAGACAGTGTTTCACTCTTGTTGCCCAGGCTGGAGTGCAATGGTGCGATCTCAGCTTACTATACCCTCTGCCTCCTGGGTTCAAGCAATTCTGCCACAGCCTCCAAGTAGCTGGGATTACAGGCATGTGCTGCCACAGCTGGCTAATTATGTATTTTTAGTAGAGACCAGAGTTTTGCCATGTTGGTCAGGCTGGTCTAGAACTCCTGACCTCAGGTGATCCACCTGCCTCAGCCTCCCAAAGTGATGGGATTACAGGCATGAGCCACCACGCCTGGCCTAAGAAATACATTTTATAAGACTATAGCTTCCATTGATTGATAGGGATTCCTTGGATGGATCTGCCCAAAGTAAATTGAATCTTTCTGGAAAGGATTCAGCAGTCTAGATGCCATTAAGAACATTTATAATTTATGGCAGGAGGTCAAAATATCAGCATGAATGAAAGATTGGAAGAAGCTGATCGTAGCCCTCATGCATGGCTTTAAGGGGTTCAAATCTTCAGCAGAGGATATGACTATATATACATTGAAAAACAAAAAGAGAATTGTGTGATTTGCTTCATTTAGATATTAGCTTTATTGTGGTGGTGTGGAACCAAACCCACAATATCTTTGAGGCATGCCTATACTGTCACATTGGAAACAACTACATTTTGGAGGGAATATGTTCAAACCAGAGCACCAACAATCAGATGACCAGCAGTGCTGGACTTGGGCAGGCCCTCAGTTGGTGGAGGCAGGCAGAGAGCTGCCTTGGGAGAAAAGTGGAGAATAATTGCTTTTGTGGGTAGTTCAGTCTCAAGAGGAAGAAAGGAGGGTCTGTCTATGAAAGTCCTGTTTTTCCTTCCCAAATTACATCCCCAACCAAGATGGAGTGAATAAAAGTGTATTGGGAAACCAACATATATACCCATACAGAAAAAAGCATCAGGAATGGGGGAAAAGTGGTGCCTCAACTAACACTTAGGATTTTTTTTTAGAAAGTTGTATTATTGGTGCTAATTTACATTTAGCTGATTTTTTTTTGGGGGGGGGACAAAAAAGGAATCAATAGTAACGTCTTCTAGGGACAATCAGAACTCTTAGAAGAAAATTGTTATAAAAGCTACCTTTTTAGTCTATATTTTTATATGCCAAAGAAATGAAATAAAATTTTACTAGTGTGTGTGTTAGAGGGGTATTTGGAAATTGAAGAGGGAGCTTGGCTGAAGGACAAAGCACGTGGCTTCAGCTTGATTCTGCTGAGGTGCATAAAAGGAAGTGGTGGAGGTGACACTGACTTAGAAAGTTCCCTGAATAACCAGGATGGAAGACTTGTGTTGCTGTACGGTGTGAAACGTTAGAGTATGGAGAGAAACATACAGTGTATCTCAATGCTCACAAGTTGAGTGTTCTTACAGTGGAGTGAATTGCCCAGCATCGGGCGTGGGACAAGCAAGCTCACCTTACCACCACCTCTTTTCCTTTGATGTGATGCGCAACAGTGTTATGCATCTGCTTTTGTTATTTTTACCCCTGAAGAATCAAATAGATAAGTGAATTCTAATGTATCCCAACAGATAAATAGCAATCCTGTCTAATCTTTGCCCTTACCACACTTAGAATCATCCTTCCAATGCCCAGTAGTTCTAGACTGACAGCAACTCTTCTAGGCAATCTGAGTCAATAGTCCCTAAGTGGCAGGCACTCTGGAAGGGAGTCTCCAGTACATGAATTGTGGGATGAAGGACACACAGAAATTATTTTTTAGAATCCCACTAGAAAGGAAGTTCAAGTATATATACCACCTCCCTCTAGATATGTTAACTAATTTTTTAATGATGTTATCTGATGTCTTAACAATATACACAGAGCAGCAGAGCCTTGGGTTTGTTGTTTAAATATCTTTGATGCTGTGTCATCACAAATTAATTTCTAAATGTTGCCAATTTGGCAGACAAAGCTGATTATTTCCCGCAATCACTCTGCATATGTGCACACGATTATAATTAATGATCAGGGATGCCAGCCATACTTTAATAATGATCCTTCAGTGTTTAGGAGCCGAAGAGAGCAACTGGCATTTGTGCCCTCTATTGGGACAGAGGGGGGAGAAAGGAGGCAGTGAATCTGAATAGATCTATCAATGTCAGAGAATCAATAGTTTGCTGATTTCTGTTATAAATTTGAAGATTCTGAGGGAGTTATTGACAAAACTGCTGCTGTGAATATTAACAGAGTGTTTATGTAGCCTTCACTGAAGCAGTGCAAGTTCTGATTAGAATGGAATTGGTCTTTTGGCAACTTTGCAATTTGTGCTTCCTCAACATACCAGCAAGCCATACAAGGACTGTAAGAAGATTAGTGATATATATTAGAAGAATTATGTGAGCACAAAATGTCAAGATATCAAAGGTGTTTCATCATAAGAAAATGAGATTTATCAACTCTCACTGGCCGACATTTACACATTTTTATAGACTATTTTTTTCCATTTCTTCTTAAAAATGTGACCAACAGGTGAATGTTCTTAAGTATATGATAGCATCAAAGATTAAAAATAAGAGGGAGAAGGAGAAAGGAAAGGGGGTGAAAGAAAATATAAATCTTTATAGAGAGTATTTTAATAAAATTATCAAAAATCCTAAAATTCCAAAGTAAAGATCAAAATGACTCTGTATTTAATTAAAGAATTCATCTTGAAGTATTTTAGATTTTCTAGCACTCCTGTAACATTAAGAGTTTGATTTGCTTACTATTTAGGACCATTTCCTGCACAAATTAAACATATAGTCCGGTAGACCATGTAAAGATGCTGCTTACTAGAATTCTACAATGCTTTGGATGACCTTAATTTTTCTTCTACCATGTCTGATAGTACTATAGTATATCATTCCAAAACAAATTACCTTCTCAATGAAAAACTGAGATGATTGTATTCTAAATAGGGCTAGCCGGAGGTACTATCTCCAATAGCTCAAGAAAACCTTTTGTATCAGTAGAAAAAATGCAAGGAACTGACTTCGGATGTCATGCCACCACTTTTAAAGCATCGCAAGAACCAGAAAGCCCTAATTTCTTAACCATGACTTGAATATTACTTTCCTTTAATTATTAATAAGTGGATTCTTAAATTAGAGAAGTTATCTTTTATCATGTGTGTGTGTGTGTATGTGTGTGTTTGTTTTTGGTGTGGAAAGACTTTGGTGTGTGTTTGATCTTCCAGGTTGATGAGGAAGTCAAAGTTAGAGACACTTTCCTGTCACTCATAGTTAAATTGAATAAATACATAGAGGTAGACAGGAGGAAAAAGTTAACTTGAGGATAACCACAATAACTATGTATCCCTTGAGGACTCTGCTGGCTCCTAAGGCAAGAAAAGCATCTTTCTAGAGTTCATCAATGACTTTTTTAAGGCGTTCTTTAATCTTGGGAAACAGAGATAGAAAGATGTAGATGACATCAGGAGCCTCTGAACAGGATTTTATGAGGCTCAAACTTTTTGAACTTTAAAAAACTTATCTTGTTATTTATTTGATCAATTTTAATAAAGAATGACCTATTTTATTGAAGAATAATTCATTTGAAATATATAATGTGATAAATTTTGGCAAATGTATGATGAAATTCTAGAAAATGCAAATTAGTATATTGGAAACCAAAAGGAGATCTGTTGCCAGCCTCAGAGGCAGAAGGTAAAATGGACTATGATGGATAAAAATGGAAATGCTTTCTATCTTGACTGCGGCAATGGTTTTACAGGTGTAGTACTTTTTTTATCAGGAATTTTCTGAGGCTCTGTGTTTCTTATCGACTGTATATGTTTAGATCCTGTTTTTGTGTATGTGTTTTCTAGGATTTTTGCTTTCAGTTTTTTCTGCCTTTTTGAGTTGTAGACATTTTCAGTTAAAAAACTCAAAAAGGGCTGTGGAGAAAGGGGAACACTTATACACTACTAGCAAGAATGTAAATTAGTTCAGCTAGTGTAGAAAGTGGTTTGAAGATTTCTCAAAGAACTTAAAACAGAACTACCATTTGACCTAGCAATCCCATTATTGGATACATACCCAAAGGAATATAAATCATTCTATCATAAAGACACATGCATGTGTATATTTATTGCAGCACTATTCACAATAGCAAAAACAGAATCAACCTAAATGCCCATCAATAGTAGACTGGATGAAGAAAATGTAGTATTACACACCAAAGAATACTATGCAGCCATAAAAAGAACAAGATAATGTCCTTGCAGCATTGGATGGAGCTGGAGGCCATTATCTTAAGCAAACTAATGCAGACATAGGAAAAAAAAAAAACAAAACACTGCACGTTCTCACTTATAAGTGGGAGCGAAACATTGAGTTCACATGAACACAGAGAAGGAAAAATAGACAACAAGGCCTGCTTTGAGGGTAGAGGGTGGGAGGAGGGTGAGGATAAAAAAACTATCTATTGGGTACTGTTCTTATTACCTGGGTGATGCAATAGTCTGTATACCAAACCCCAACATGCAGTGTATTCACAGAACAAACCGCATATGCATCTCTGAAACTAAAATTAAAAAAAAGTTCAGTCTAATCTCAATGGACTGGCATTTGCCATTCAAAAGATCCTCTCTGGAGTTAGATCCCAAAATGCTTCGAACAGTGAACAACGTGTTAAATTGAGTTTTCAAATGACCCCCCACTACACACAAAAAAGAAAAGCTCAAAGAATCAAGCTGAGTATGATCTGGAAATTGTTTTAGAATGGGTTGACTGTATCAACTTTATTAAATTGATATTTACAGGAAGTTTAATGTAAATACTTTGCATAGTTAAAAAAGTAAAGACAACATAATGCAAAATAAGGCATATATAAAAATATTAAATATCTCATAAATGTGATTAGACTTGAATGCTTCTACTGGGATTGGTGATAAATGTCATTCTCATTGACATGGATATTTCTGCTTTGGAAATGAAGTAGAAGCAGTATTGTTTTAATTTTAAAGAGATACATAATTATCTTTACAACACACCTTGTACAATAACTTTGCCTAGTGTTGATAGTCATTGTCTTACTTTCTATCATTTTACGTTTTAATTTTAGTGCAATTTTTTCTTTGAAGAAAATTTTTATTTTATTGTAATTACCATACAGAGCTGTGCATATAGTGGCACTAAGCAAATTCTAACTACATTAATAGAGTAAAGTTAGTTTATTCTGAGCTGATGTTCAAATAGGAGCTCTAATTAACATTACAAGAGTCAATTTGGGGACATTTGGTCTCTGAAATTGCCATGTACAAAATTATACTTTGAGGTATTTGTTCTGTATTCTTACACTTGTATCAAATTTAGATCTCAAATTTTTCATTCCCATTTAACAGATAGACTATTAATCCATTTTAGAAATGTTCCCCTTCAGGAGTATTTTAATTTTAATAATGTCATGGTGCAAAATCTAAAAACATGAAGGTCAGAAAAGAGAATTTTATGTCTCAATTAATGGATGGAAGAGGATTTGAGAGTACATCACAGGTTGTCTAATGCCTTGGTTTTTAAGTATGAAGCTGGCACAGGATGTGTGTTATACAGATATTTAATGGCCAAGAAACCTTGACGAAAATTTCAAAAGGGAACTGGTACCACATGAGAATATTTTTGTAAGAAGTATAGCATAGGGTTTCCATCACATACAAGTTATATAAATTAAGTAGCAGCAAATATAACCAACCCATTCATTTTTCCTGCAATGTGTCTTAAGCCAAGTGCTTTTCAATGTCTGTATAGTAAATGACAGACTGGATTAAGAAAACATGGCACACATACACCACGGAATACTATGCAGCCATAAAAAAGGATAAGTTCATGTCCTTTGTAGGGACATGGATGAAGCTGGAAACCATTCTCAGCAAACTATCTCAAGGACAAAAAAGCAAACACTGCATGTTCTAACTCATGGGTGGGAATTGAACAATGAGCAGACTCGGACACATGAAGGGGAACATCACACACTGGGGCCTGTTGTGGGGTGGGAGGAGGTGGGAGGGATAGCATTAGGAGATAAACCTAATGTAAATGACAAGTTAATGGGTGCAGCACACCAACATGGCACATGTATACATATGTTACAAGCCTGCACATTGTGCACATGTACCCTAGAACTTTAAGTATCATAAAAAAGAAATATATTTGAACACTATTTAGCAAGTATTCCTTAAACTTTGTATCACCTTAATCTTTGCTAGAAGAAATCTTTGCTAAAGAAACACAGCTCTTCCTTTATAAAATTTACAGTGGCAAAAACTAAAGAAACTTCAGTATTGAACTGTGTAAAATGTAAGAGAAATTAAAAGAAAGGACTGAAAAACTCATTTTGGAAGGTGAGGTTTCCTAAACTATGTTCAAAGGACAGGTATGTTTTTGCAATAATTTGAATCTTAGCAAAATGTCTGTGGAGGAGAAGGAGAGAATACTTTAGTGGAAATTACCGTTCTGTCTTTTTTTTCTGAAACCAGTCTAAAATGTACTATGAGTATTATTCAACAGGAGTGAGTAGTTTTTATTTATGGTCATTATTTTTGGTGGTGGTTCTAATTTCTGTAAGTATCTTGTTATGCAAAGTGTGCCCCAAGCACCACTGTCTTTGGCATTACCTGGGACCTTGTAAGAAATGCAGATTCTCAGGACCCAGTCCAGCCCTACTAGATCATAATCTTCATTTCAACAAGATCCTAGTTGATTCATGTACAGCAAAGTTTAAGAATTACTGTTCTAGATAAATTTCGATGCATTCTAGAATCACTTGGGGAACTATTAAGATCCTGATACCCAAACCATATTCCATATCCATTATCCATTAATTCAAACTCTGATGAATGGATCAAACCTGGGCATTAGAATTGTTTTGTGTAAAGCTTCCCACGTAGTCCCAGTGTGCACCCAGGTTGAGCATCAGTGCATGAGCTATTACCACCATGGCACTTAGAGAAGCAGCAGGTAGAATTTAGAGGCATTTGTCAATACTTTATAAATTCTGATTGTCTAAGTTGCTTTGTGAAGCTCACTGAGTGCACACAGAGTATTAGCATATCCTTTTAACATGTGTGTGAAAATTTAATTAGGAATCATTTGAGCAGCTGCTCTTGAGACTGGTTTTTCCTTTCCCAGGATTTCTCTTCAGACAGGTTTGGCTGCATAAAATGTAAAACATTGAAGTTTTTTGGTTCCCTTAAGGATTATGCAGTAACAACAGTTGATCAAAGATAAACATGATGAAGTGAAATAGGATGTACTGTGAAAGAGTCATTTCTCCCTATACAAGAATTCATCTGAAATTCCCTTTTGCTTGGGCAACTTCCCTAATGAATAAAGATTTTTTATCTTTTAAAATAATTATTTCTTTTTATAATTCTTGAACCATAAATAGTAAAGTATTACTATTAATCATTCTTAGTGATAAAAATAATCATGTTTTCTAAAAACGATAAGCATTCAAGACAGTAAAATGTTACATGTTAGAAATTTAGGAAGATCAAAGAGAATCAATAAACAAATTTAATGTACCTTTTGTCCTTTCCTATAAAACTTACAAAAGACATACATAAAATACAAATTTTAAATAGAACTAACAGAATCAGGTCTCTGATTTCCTACATATTTCTGTTGCAAAATAATTTTATGGGATGTTTATCAGCTTTACTAACATGCAAACAAATTATACTTCAGTGACTTAAGTATTCATAGGTATACTTAAGTACTCTTAAGGCCAAAAGTGAAAAATAAGGTAAACACACATTATCAAGTGTCCTAAAGTTATGTTTGGAGATAAGCCCAATGAATATAAAAATAGTTATTTCATGGATAAGATTTTGATATTTTCTTCACCAAGTATCATTATTTGTATTTGTGATTGTATATGTATTTTAATTCTTTATTTTATAACAACTTAGACTGACAGAAATTAGAAAAAACAGCACTAAAGGAGTGGAACTCCCATAACAGTAAAGAACTCTGAAAAATGACTTCTAAATAAAAGCAATAAAACACTAGCAAAATTTGTCAAAATCAGCTTTTTCAGAATTCTCAGAATAAGCTAACTTTGCAAAACCTGAAGAGATTTTAATAATGAAGAGACCTTCATTATTAAAAAATGACTGAAACTTAGTACAAGGAGCTTCATGGTATTTCAATCCTCGTTTTCATCCCTTTTGTAATAATTCAATGGTATCCTTGAAAACCAGCCGAGTAGCAGCCACTGGAAGGGGAAGGCCAGATCTGAAGTTCCTCAAGGTGCTCTATCTCTAGAGAATTGTATCTCTAGGGCATTTGGTGAAATAATCAGCAGCAATTTCCTAACACCATTGATGCAGAGGTGATGATACCGGTTGAGGCAAATGGTTGTGAAATATTTTTTTTTTTCAAATTTGTAGAATACAATGTCAATAGGAGACTTTGGAAAGTTCCTACTTGTTTCTAAGAATCTAGAATACCAGGTGCATGCATAAGCATTGCACAGGTGTAGGGCTGTGCACATGCTAACAAAAGACCTGAGAGAGCCCTAATGGTTCACCTCTGGCCATCCTTGGTACCTTGCAAGTGAAGGTCAAAAGTAAATTAATAGAGCATTGAAGCTGTGCCCCAATGTACATACAGACCTTTTGACAAAGGGAGGAAGACTTAGTGATTTCAGGTATTTAAGAAAATTTCTGTATAATCATTAGCTGAACATTAAGCTAACCACAGACCTTCGTTACTGCACACAACAAGGAATACAAACTTTGCATACTTAGTTCAGGAAAGTCACCAAATAAACAAAAAACAATAGAAAACAAAGCAGATTAAAAATCATAGTAACAACAAATCCTGGAGAGGGGATCTCATTTCCAGAGTTATTCATACTATATTGAAATTTTCAGTTGATAGTGACAGTAGACAGTCAAATATCTAGACAGAGAAGGGCAGGTCCCTGTTGAAACCTTACCTCTGAGCCAAAGACAGTTTAAAGCCTGAAATCCAAGCTACAAGTCAAATCCTGGGACCAGATTGAGAATATTTCTTCCCATTTGTCATGTTTTCCTCTGATTGATCCCCATCGTTCACCTATTTTACATATACCTTCCCTTTCCTAATTGGTTTTCTACACTGCCATGCCCACCTTTGAGTGGTGCCTTTGTGTTAGGCTTTCTTTGCATACTCACAAACAAATCAGCATGCATTCCCCTATACTGAACCCATAAAAGCCCAAGACTCAGTCACTCTGGGAGAGAAACCACCCTACTCCTGGTGGAGGACCTCCCTTGCATCCTCTCTTTGCTGAGAGCTGTTTCATTGTTGAATAAAATTATTCTCTGCCTTCTTCACTCTTTGTCAGTGTATCCTCATTCTTCTTGGACATGGGACAAGAGCTCTCGTCTCACCAAATGTGGGCACAGAGAAGGTTGTAATATCTTGGCCCCCCTGCCATTTGCCAGGGGATGGCAGCTGCTCCAAATGACAGAAATGGCAGTGGGGCTAAGCCAGCCCTGAAGCCATGGGCTGAGGCAGTGCAAGCGTGTTGCCACCTAGTTGTCTCCAGCTGGCAAAAGTGATCAGGAAAGATCCTGTGTTGTAATTTTCAAAAAAAGTTGTGAGATGCATAAAGATATAGGAAAGTAAGGCCCATATACAGGAAAAAGTATTCAAGAAAAGGTGTTCCTGAGAGAACTTAGATGTTGGATTTATAAGTTGTATTATTTTTCGTTTGATGCCATATCAAGTTACCAAAAACTTGTAGCTGAAAACAATATAAACTTATTATTCTACAGTTTTGCAGCTCAGAATTTCAGCAGGATCACTGGGCTAAAATCTGGGAGTCAGCAGGACTGACTTCGTTTTTGGAATTTCTAGGGCGTGATTTATTTCCTTGCCTTTTCCTGCTTCTAAAGACTCCCTATGTGTTTCTTAGATCATTGTCTTATTATTCCCTCTTCAAAGCTTGAAATAAAGGATTGAATTTTTCTCACTTTGAATCTCTCCAACTCCTCTTGCATAGTTGCATCTGTTTCTGACTAAAGACAGGAAAGTTTCTCTGCTTTTAAGGACTCACATGATAGAATTAGGAATGCCAGAGAATACAGAATAATCTCCCAGTCTCAAGGTCCATTAATTAAATAACTCCTGTAAACTCCTTTTAACCATGTAGTGTAGCATATGCACGTATTTCAATGATTAAGAAATGGACTTCTTTGGAGAGTCATTATTCTGCATATCACAAAAGATAAAGACTAAATCAGCTACTACAAATATTTTTTTTAAAATCTAAAGGAAACCATGTATAAAAAAGTAAAGTACAAGGACTATTTCAGCAGAGAATATCACTAAAAATAAAAATTGTGAAAAGAAATCAAATGGAATTATTGATGTGGAAAAATACACCAGAAGGACTCAACAGCAGACTTGAGTTGGTAGAAGAAAGACTAAATGAACTTCAAAAGAGGTCAACTGAGATTATACATTTTGAAAACAAAGAGAAAAGAATGAAGAAAAAGAGAAGAATAAACAGAGTTTCAGAACCTGTGGAGTGCTATTACATATACCAACATACACAAAAGGAATACCCCAGAAAGAGAAGACAAATGAAAGGACAAAAAGAATATTTGAAGAAATAATGGCTGACAATGTTCCAAATTCAATAAAAACATAGATCTACTTATTCAAGAAGCTCAGTGAATTCCAAGTAGGAAAAACAAAGAAATCTATATTTAGACACATTGGAGGTTGTTAAAGGTGAAAGATTGAGAATCCTAAGAGCAGTGAAAGAAACATTATTCATAATATACAAAGGCTATTTACTTGATTAACTGTTAAATCCTTGGTAACTACCATAGAGACCAGAAGGCAGTGGGAGGATATATTTAAAGTGCTATAAGAAAATGACTGGCAACCAAGTATTTTATATCAAACAAAACCAGCCATTAAATATGAAAAATATAGTTAGACATTACTAGATTAAAGAAAACAGAGGATTCATCCTTAGAAGACATATCCTATAATAAATACCAAAGACTGAAATGAAATGACAATAGATAATAAAAAAGTACACATAAATAAAGATTTCTTATAAAATAGCTTAATAGGTAAGTATAAAACCAACTTTTTGTAGTCCTTTTGTGTTTGTACACCTTTTTTTTTTGTTCTATATGATTTATAAGACAGCTTCATAAAGCAATAATTGTAAATATGTATTGCTGGGCATACAATGTATAAAGATTTAATTTGTATGACAATAATAACACAAAGTGGGGAGAAAATGGATATACAGGAGCAAAGTTTTTGTATACTATTATAAGCAGTTGGTTTTAATTGGAATTATACTTTTGTAAATTATGATGTTACTTGCAATTACTAGGGCAACCACTGAAAAAAATGAATAAAAATATAATTAAAAATGACAATAGAATTGAAAGTCTTAACAATTTTCAACTTATCTACACACCTAACAAAACAGCCTCAGACTTCATGAGGCAAACACTGCTAGAACTGAAGGGAAAACTAGACAGTGTTATAAAAATTCTTAGGAAAGTCAATACTCCACTTCTAATAATGGATACAACAATTAGGCAAATGATCTTCAAGGAAACAGAACACTCACATAACACTATAAACAAACTCTATGTAACAGACATCTCTATAACACTCCACCCAATAACAGTAGAACACAAATTTTTCATAAGTTCCCATGGAATGTTCTCTATCATAGACCATATATTAGGCCTTAAAATAGAATGAATACATTTTAAAAATTTAAAATTATGTCAAGTATTTCCTCCAACCACAATGAAATTAAATTTGAAATCAAGGACAATGAAATTTTTAAAATTCTTAAGTGTATAAAATTTAGACAATACACTTCTAAATAACTATCGGGTTGAAAAGATACATGAGAAAAGTTAGAAGATACTTTGAGACAAATTAAAATGAAAACATAATAGACCAAAACGTATGGGTCACAGCTAAAGAGGTACTTATAGAATTTTTAAAAATAGTGGTAAATGACTATTTTAAAAGAAAGAAAGATTTCAAGTCAGTAACCTAAACGTTTGATCGAGAAACTTGAAAAAGAAGAGAAAATTGAACTCAAAGTAAAAATGAGGAAAGAAATAATAAAGATTAAGGTATATATAAATGAAAGAAGGGATAGAAAACAATAGAGAAAACTTTTAGAAAAGTTGGTTCTTAGAAAAGATCAACAAAATTGACAAACATTTAGCTAGAGTGATCTGATAAGGCAAAAAGAGAGGACTCAAATTACTAAAATCAAAACTAAAATCAAGAATTTTAGGGCATTGCTACTGCCTTTACAAAAAATAAAAAGGGTTAGAAGGAAATACTCTTTGAAAAATTTTATGCAAAAATTCATATATATAAAAGGGAAATATTTCTAGAATGACATAGACTCTTGAAACTGACTCAAGAAACAGATCATCTGAATAGACTTACAAATAAGGAGGTTATATTAGCAATTAAAAAACTTTACACTCATAAATACTGTCCCAGATGGCTTCACTAGTGAATTATACCAAACGTTTAAAAAAGAATTACCATCAATCTTTCACAAACTCTTAGCAAAAAAAAAAAAAAAAAAAAAAAAAAAAAAAAAAAAAAAAAAGAGGCGAGAGCATTTATCTACTAATTCTATAAGGTCAGAATTATTCAGATACTAAAACTATAAAAAGATTTCACTTGAAAATAAAAGACCAGTATAGACAAATATCCCTTTTAAATACAGACACATAAATCCTCACAATACTAGGCAACCAAATCCAGCAACATATTAGTAAAAAGGATTACATACAATAATTAAGTGGGATTTATCCAAATAAAATGTTGGATAACACACAAACACCAATCATTATAACACATCATTATTATTAGAATAAAAGATGACATGATGATACAAGTAGATGCAGAAAAATAATTTTACAAAAGCCAACATCTTTTTATGATAAAACACTTACCACACTGCAAATAGAAGAGAATATCCTCCCTTGTGGGCAATAATCAAGATTCCAGGTCCTTCCTGGGTCTATGTGATGGCCAAGATGCCTCTTCCCCATCAGACATAGCAGAACTTCACTTTACTAATTGAGGACATTATTTAATGCAGAACTGAATAAAAGTGGGTTCCACCTTCTCTCTACCTTAGCCATTCCAAGGCTCTTATGGACCTGAGTTTCCTCATGTGCTTTTTGAAAGGGTCAAAGGAAGGACAGAAGAATTTGATGACATCTGAGGTAGCTTCCACTTATGTCTTACTCTAAAATACCTCGCTCTTTAGACTACCAGGTCATAAACAATGCATCACCATGTGGCTACAGGAAGCACTCAGGTAAAATAGGGAGCTGCTTTGGCCAACCTATAAAAGGACAGAAAGAAGCAGGAGCCGCCCACTCCCCGCCCCCCAGTCCCATCTCTTGTCTGAGACTGAAACCTGGGCTGATGCTGTCTACTCTGCACCTTTGCTATGACCCATGCCACCCCTCCTTGTCACACTCTGAAGATTTTCCCAGGGGCTTCTCATTCCACCTGCCATATTCCTCCCAGCTCCCCAACATAATGCAGCCAAGATCTCAGGCCCATCCCCTAGTGCTGTTTTGTGAGGACTGAACATTCACCGTGGCTCCCAGTCACAGCCCACTTACAGGTTTCAGCTCCACAGTCCGGGGAATCAAGGCAGAGCTGGGCCTCCTGAGCCCACACTGGCAAGAACCAGGAGATCCCAGTTTTGTCCCTGAGTTTCCCAGCCCTTAGCATTATGTGCTGTTTTCTGAGGACCCACAAGCTCTACCATCCTCAGACTCCCCATTGCCTCTGTCTACACTGCTCTTCCTTTTCCCTCCTAAGGGCCTGCATCACCCTCCTCCTTCAGTAGTCCATCAAGCCCATGCTCTGTCCTCGTCAAGGCAGTAACTACCTAAACGATGAACTCTATGTCCATGCCAGGCAAGGATCAACTGACCTCAATTCCAGAGGGACCATAGGATAACCCTGATTTACCTTCCCCTTTCCCTACTTCATCCCATATTTCTCTTTCTTTCCTTCTCCCACCTTCTGGGGCTTCCAGTTCCTTCTTACCCCATCCCCATATCCAAAATACAGAACACCCTCAACCTGATAAAAAAAAGTATCTACAAAAACCCACAGTTAAAATCATACTTAACAGTGAAAAAAATGAATGCTTCCTGCTGAGATGGGAACCAGACAAGGATGTCTTCTCTCACCACTTCTATTCAGCATTATACTGGAGGTTCTAGCTAGAGCAATTAGGAAAAAAAGAGAAAAGGAATGCAAATTGGACAATGTTTTAGTTTATTCTCACACTGCTATATGGAAATATCTAAGACTGGGTAATTTATAAAGAAAATAGGTTTAATTGGCTCGTAGTTCCATAGGCTGTCCAGGAAGCATGATGCTGGCTGGCAATCATGGGAGGCCTCAGGAAAGTTTTACTCATGGTTAACGGCAAAGCAGAAGCAGTTGTGTTCACATGCCTGGAGCAGAAGGAAGGTGGGGGAAGTGCCACACACTTTTAAGCAACTAGATCTCATGAGAACTCTATCAGGAGAAGAGCACCAAGGGGGGAAATCTGCCATCGTGATATAATCATGTCCCACAAGGCCCCAGCTCCAACATTGGGGATTACAATTTGATGTGAGATTTGGGTAGGAACACAAGTCCAATCCATATCAGAAAAGAGGTAAAATTATTTCTCCTTGCCAGTGATATATTTTGTGCATAGAAAATCCTATGGAATCCAAAATAAATTATTAGAACTTACTGATTCAGGAACATTTCTGGATAAAAACTAATATATGAAAATCAGTATATATTTATACAATAGAAATGAGCAATCTAAAAATAAAATTGTAGAAATAATTCCATTTACAGTAACACCAAAAAATAAGAAATAAAAGAAGTGTAAGACTCATATACAAAATTCTGCAAAAATATTGGAGAAAGAAAAACGAATAATTGAATAAAAAATTCCTAGTTAATGGATTGGAAGACTTAATGTTGTAAAGATAGCAATACTCCTCAACTTGGTAAACAAATTTAATGCAATCTCTGTCAAAATCATATCTGCTATATGTACCAAAATTGGGAAGCTGAATCTAAAATAAACTCAAAATGGACTAAAGACTTAAACCTAAGACCTGAAACCAAAAAATTTCTAGAAGATAACATTGGAAAAATCCTTCTAGACATTGGCTTAGGCAAGGATTTCATGACCAAGAACCCAAAAGCAAATGCAATTAAAAACAAAAATAAATTTGTTTAAGCTTATCTTTGATTTTATTGCATGTGCTTTGGATTCCTGGGCATAAATCCTTGCCTAAGTCAATGTCTAGAAAGGATTTTCTAATGTTAGACAACCCCATTAAAAAGTGGGTGAAGGATATGAACAGACGTTTCTCAAAAGAAGACATTTATACAGCCAACACACATGAAAAAATGCTCATCATCACTGGTCATTAGAAAAATGCAAATCAAAACCACAATGAGATATCATCTCATATCAGTTAGAATGGTGATCATTAAAAAGTTTGGAAACAACAGATGCTGGATAGGATATGGAGAAATAGGAATGCTTTTACATTGTTGGTAGGAGTGTAAATTAATTCAACCATTGTGGAAGACAGTATGGTGATTCCTCAAGGATCGAGAATAAGAAATACCATTTAACTCAGCAATCCCATTACTGGGTATATACCCAAAGGATTATAAATCATTCTACTATAAAGACACATGCACACGTATATTTATTGCCACCCTATTAATGATAGCTAAGACTTGGAATGAACCCAAACAGTTGTCAATGATAGACTGGATAAAGAAAATGTGACACATATACACCATGGAATACTATGCAGCCATAAAAAAGAATGAGTTCATGTCCTTTGCAGGAACATGGATGAAGTTGGAATCCATCATCCTCAGCAAACTAACACAGGAACAATAAACCAAACACCACATGTTCTCACTCATAAGTGGGAGTTGAACAATGAGAACACATAGGCACGGTGAGGGGAACATCACACACCAGGGCCTGTCGGGGGGTGGGAGGAAATGGGAGGGAGAGCATTAGGACAAATACCTAATGCATGAGGATCTTAAAACCTAGATATAGGGTTGATAGGTGCAGCAAACCACCATGGCACATGTATTACTACGTAGCAAACCTGCATGTTCCGCACATGTATTTCAAAAGTTAAAGTAAAACAAAAACAAAAACAGATGAATAGCTTGTACCTAATGAAACTAAAGACCTTTTCCATTGCAAAAGTAATAGTCAGAAGAGTAAACAGTCAAACCATGGAGTGGGAGAAAATCTTCACAATCTATATATCTGACAAAGGACTAATATCCAGAATCTGCAATGAACTCAAATCAGGAAGATAAAAACAATCGCGTCAAAAAGTGGGCTAAGGACATAAGTAGACAATTCTTAAAATAAGATATACAAATGGACAATAAACATATGAAAAAATGCTTGACATCACTAGTGATCAGGGAAATGCAAGTCAAAACCACCATGCAATACTACCTTACTCCTGCAAGAATGGCCATAAAAATTAAAAAAAAAAAAAAATAGTAGATGTTGTCATGGATGCAGCAAACAGGGAACACTTCTACACTGCTGGTGGGAATGCAAACTAGTACAGCCACGATAGAAAACAGTGTGGAGATTCCTTAAAGAACTAACAGTAGAACTACGATTTGATCCAGCAATCCCACTGCTGGATGTCCACCTAGAAGAAAAGAAGTCATTATTCAGAAAAGATACTTGCACGTGCATGTGTATAGCAGCACAATTCACAATTGCAAAATTGTGGAATTGACTCAAATGTCCATCAATTGACAAGTGGATAAACTATGATATATATGTATGATGGAATACTATGCAACCTTAAAAGGAATGAATTAACAGCATTTGCAGTGACCTGGATAAGATTGGAGACTATTCTAAGTAAAGTAACTCAGGAATGGGAAACCAAACATCTTATGTTCTCACTGATATGTGCGAGCTAAACTATGAGGACAGAAAGGCATACGAATGATACAATGGACTGTGCGGACTTGGGAGAAAAGAGTGGGAGGGGTGAGGGATAAAAGACTACAGATATGGTGCAGTGTATACTGCTCGGGTTATGGTCACATCAAAATCTCCCAAATCACCACTAAAGAACTTACTCATGTAACCAAATACCACCTGTACCCCAATAACTTATGGAAAAATTTAAAATAATAAAATAAATAGGGACAAGCAGCCATGCATAGTGGCTCACACCTGTAATCCCAACACTTTTGGAGGCCAAGGGGGGTGGATCACCTGAGGTCAGGAGTTCAAGACCAGCCTGGCCAACATGGTGAAACCCCATCTCTACTAAAATTACAAAAATTAGCTGGGCGTAATGGTGTGTGTCTATATTCCCAGCTAATCAGGAGGCAGAAGCAGGAGAATCTCTTGAACCCAGGAGGCAAAGGTTGCAGTGAGCTGAGATTGTGCCACAGCACTCCGGCTGGGTAATAGAGCATAACCTTGCCTCAAAAAAATTAACTAAAAATATTAATAGGGGAAAGGAAAGGAGTCAGAATAGCCTAAGAAATCCTGAAAGAGACAAAGTTAGAGGACTCGTACTTCCAGATTTTAAAACTTACTATAACCATGATACTATACCATATACTATAACCATGATAATACTGGCCTAAGAATGAACACTTTTCAATGGATAAGAATTGAGAACCCAAACAAAAACCCTACACTTTTGGTCAAGGATACCAAGACAATTCAGTGCATGCAAGAATAGTGTTTTTGACCAATGGTGATTGGAAAGCTGGATACCTATACTACAAAGAATGAAGTCGAACGCCTACCTCATACTATATAAAAAGTAACTAAAAATGGGGCATAGACCTACATGTAAGAGTTAGAACTTTAAAAATCTTATAAGAAAGTAGAGGAGTAAATCTTTATGATTTTTAGTTTAGGCAATGGTTTCTTAGTTATGAACCACAATTGCAAGTGACACAAAATAAATAAATTGGACTTCATTACAATTATGATTATTATTTTTGCTTTAAAGGGCACCATTAAGAAATATTAAAAGGCAATTCAAAGAATGGGAGAAAATGTTTGCAATTCTCATAACGCTGTAAACAGTATTCTCTTGTATCCAGAATATATCAAGAAATTTTATAACTTCACAATAAGACGACGAATAATTCACTTAAGAAATGAGTCAAGAATTTGAATAGACATTTCCCAAAGAGGATATACAAATGGACAACAAGCCCACAGAATTATGTAAACATCATTAGTTAGTAGAAAAATGCAAATCAAAATCACAAGGACATACTATTTTGTGCCCATTAGTATGGCTACAATTTTTAAAAGACAATAGCAAAGTATTGGTAAGGATGTGGCATAACTGGAGCCCTCAGACATTGCTGTTCCATTGTAAAATGATGTTGCCACTTTGGAGTACAGTTTTTCAGATTTTCTAAACATAAAATGTAGAATAATATAATAACGTAGTTATTCAAATTCTAGGTATATACCAAAGGGAAATGAAACAAATATCAAGAGACCCCCCACCCAAAATTGACAAAATCCTAATGTCTATCAACTGCTAAATGAACAAAGTGTGGTTTATCTATGCAATTGAATATTATTCTACAATAAAGTAGATGAATGAAGGATACGTGCTGCACCATAAATGAACCTTGAAAACACTGTGCTCAGTGAAAGAATACAGTCACAAAGGATCACATGTTGTATTACTCTACTTACATTAAAGGTCCAAAATAAATAAACCCATCAGACAGAAAGTAGACTTGGATTGTTAGGGGTTGAATGGGGAGTAACTGCTAATGAGGTGATAAAAATAGGAAAATTAGAGTGGTGATGGTTGCACAATTCTGGGAACATTCTAAAAACCACTCAATTGTATATTTTTAAATTGTGAGTTTTATGATAGGTAAATTATATCTCAATGCTATTATTAAACTATAGTAAAATTATCAAATATCTTTTGCCTACATTCTGTAAATTTACCCCATATTTTCCAAATGTGCTTCTTTCTCACATAGAGAGATATATAGATATATTCATTATAGGTAATGCCAACTTTGATTACTTGAGGGCAAATTTCTCCACTTTATTATTATTTTCCCCTTTATACTTAATAAATATATTTTCAATAATGTTAATGTCCCAATTTTCATAACAACTTTACTTAGTTTTAGCTTAGAAATGTGTGTGTGTGTGTGTGTGTGTGTGTGTGTGTGTGTACCTGTGTGTTAGTAAAAAGGATTGGAAGGTAGTTGTCAAAGTATAGGGGATAAAAAAACTAAATGTCCAAACCTATTTTTTTAATTCTGATTAAGCCCTTACTAATTTGAATTTCATATGACTTTCAACTCTGGGAAAATGAATTATAGTAACTCTGGATAGTGGTTTAGCAGTAAAAATGGTAAGAGAAATATAAAATTGAATAATTGATATCATGGAATTAAAAAGCTAAGCTAATATCTTATTTAATGGAGTTCTACAGCTTTCTTATTATTAAACCCCGTGTTTATGCTTCTTAAATATCGTGTGTTGCTTCTTAGGTATCTACACACACTGAGTACTTGACAAAGATTGTATCATCTGCCATTTAATTTATGTCCACATGTATTTGCTGAAAGTTAAAAATTTAGTCACTTCAAAATGTGCAGAGATACATTAGTCTGCTTGTTTGACATTTTAAATGATTGATAAATTAAATACACAGCAAGCCTCTGTACCAAATCTGGACCTTAAGATACCTCAATGTTTCCATAGCATTTGAAACATGAGATGAAGAGAGACCAGAAGATGCAGGAACACCGTTAAATACACTTTCATTCTCGTATTTCTGATTTGCTCCTCCATAAGGGACTCTAGTTTCATGTGGACCCAACTTTTAAGGAATTCCAGGAAAAAGAATGTCCATGGTTTTCTGTAATCTGTGAACTAAGTAGGCTAAAATTATGCTATATTTCACAGAAGTCTCTATTTTTGAGTGAGGTTCATCCAGCATAAAAAATTACACAGTTCACTCAAAACTTAATTCAGAAAGCAGAAAACTCCTCAAAGTAAATCCTTAAAAGTATTTTCTTCAACCTGAGCTCTCTGTACACACTCAAAAGAATCAAATGAACAGCTCTTTTTAAAGTGATGTTTTTACCTTGTAGATAAATTGCTTTATGTTCAAACTCAGTGTTTCTATGTACACGTTTTAATTCTATGTTCCATTTCTAACAACCTTGCTCTCACATATGTTCATTTTATGATAATGAGAATGTCTACTTTATATTTACCTGGGTCTACATCTGAACTTGTAGCACACTCTGTATGTCCACCCATATGTCCTTATCCACATTTCACCCTATTTTCCCTACTTTAGAAATTAGGGAACTGTAACTTAATAAAAATATTTCTAGTTATGCTGGAAGAGAAATCCAGGTCTTGAGAATTTGATTTACATACTCCTTCTGTTAAATCATACTTTTGTTCAAGACTGAATGAATGTGATGATTTTGAACACCCAGGAATATGTGTTGGAGTATTTTCTATGAAAAAAAAATATTTTCTTTTGTAAGCAGTTATAGTGTATGAACCCTCATTTACACAACTCTGAAATCTTCAATCATGTAAATCAAAATTCATAGACATGTTTACTACATTTTAATACATGTTGTATTTTACATAAAAAATGTACTGGAGCTGGCAAAAGAGCCTTATAAAGCAAATGGTCCTTATAAATCATAAATCCAGGTAACTGACCACTAGCTAAATGGAGTTGTAAAATATGCATCAGTGGCTAGAATTTGTGTGTGATTAGGTTAACATAAATAGGCTAAACCTTGGTGCTATCCTTTGGATTTGTTCTTAATATGTAGCAATGCATGTATAAAAACAGCTAAAACAATCAGACCCAAATTGTCTACACACTAAACAGCATGACAGATTTTAGACAAATTGCCATCATCCTGCTTCATTTTGCTTATCTTATTGATGTATTTGTCTCTTTGATGTTTGATTTATGCATTTTATTCAGTCCACCTTTTGTTTTGAGCTAATAGTAAAGCTAGCTTTACTATTTTCATTGTGGACATGTAGAAAAGTTCAAATATTTTTGTAGTAGTTGAAATGGTACCTTTGAACTTGAAAAGCATAAGACCAATGGGGGTTTACTTTGGTTTTAAAATTTATACCCTACAAAATGGAAGACATGACAAGCTGAGTCTCCAACTCATTTGGTTTGGTTGAATTTAATTCTTATGCCATTTTTTGTGGATTAATTAAAACTCTACTTTTCATTTTAAAGTATATACAATATTTTGCCTTCAACATCAAAAACAAAACAATATTCTGGCTATCTTGTGTGGAAGTGCATGAAGACAAGAGCAATGGACCTATGAATCTCTCATTTATCCTCAAGGCCTGATATATAAGAAGTAGTCAATACTTAATTTCTTAAATGAACAAATGTTTGAGTGAACATTATCTTTCTGGTTTGACACACACCAAATTTGGGAATGGAGAGTGGAGACTGCATACAGTGGGAATGTGGCTTACTAAATAAGTCATTTTGATGAATTCAATGGAATCTCATGTAACTAGCCAACTTTGAAAATTTTACTTGATTTTTGCCATTTAATTATTTCTAAGCTTCTGCCTGTAATGTACAAATGGCATACATTAATTTCTCACTGTCACATGATTTCTCAGGTTGGTTACTAGCTCTGCTAGTCAGTTTTCTATAATACTCTCTAGAGTATCACATTATCTTTTGACAGACTGGTAGGTAACCTAGGTCGTCATTAGAAAGGGAGGACAATATATTGGTTTTAAGCATTCTTAATAATGAGATGATTTTTTTCCTAACAAAATAACAAAATTGAAATGTAATATATTAGTAATGAGTATTACAAAGCTTACTAATTTCATTTACATTCATTCATCCAATAAACATTACTCACAATTTTAGGCACCTTATTATGTGCTAAGTAATGTTTACCAAGTTATTCCAGTGACCTTTTAATACATTATTATTTCTAGACCTACTGGAAATAAGGTTGAATTTAGCTTGACATAAATGTATTAACACTTGCTGTTAGCATAAGTGCAGGGATTTAGAATTCTCCATCTATGTTTGTTAGACAATAAGTAGTTAATAAATAACTTTTAATTGATACATTGATAGATCCTTTCTATCTGAGCTAATTAATTGCATTAGAAAAGATGGGCTATGTTATGATGAAGAAACATACAGTAGGTTATATAGATTATATTAGTATTTCTAATTATTTACTCTCCTTCAGCTCAGGTCATCCATCCCCATTGGTTTCTTGTGACTTGTAGTGCCTTCTTATAGAATAACGTATATTCCTACCCCATTGCCATGGGGCAAAGCCATTTGTCTTGCTTTTGCCAAGGGAACATGAAAGGGCATGACGAATATCACATTCAAACAGACACTTTAATGGCCATTGTATGGTTTCACCCTCTTTTCTCATTAGCATTAGAGCAAAACAGGGGCTGCTTCCTAGGTCTACATCCTTGGATGGAGAGTACTCGTAAAGTAGAAATTCAGAGCTGGGGCTGACCCAAACCATCATGTAACATGAGAGAAAAATAAGCGATTGTTATTGTACACCACTAAAAATTTGGGATTCTTTGTTCTTGCACCCTTATTTAACAAAAGCTGATCAATATAAATAACAGAGTCATTCTCACTCATTCTACCTGTCTGTTCTATGTGGTCTATGCTCTGTTCTTCATTGTCCTCCCTCAAGGACCACATTTCATGGAGCTGTTACCACTTTGGCAGGTAATGTGGCAGAGAGAAAGTAACATGGCAAACCCTGCTCCAGCAGTTGACGTTTCCTCCAGAAAAGGACACACCTCAAGTTTCAAAGACCAACGCAAGTCACATAATTTACTTTAATTAAAGGGAATGAAAGGAAGAAAACTGGCAAACAGTGAAAGATCACCACAAAAGTGAACACTCCAGAGTTTACAGTCTCTTTCAGAACTGATTGAGTATATCAGGCTTCTTTTGCAAAGAAGGATTCAGGTTTGGCTTTGAACATTCTCACAGAAAAGACCTTTATGCATGACACTTTTTAATTGCCAGTACTAATACAGAATAAAACAGGACTGAAGACAGCATAGAAAAAGTTCTATATTTTCATTTGAGTGAGTTCATCACTTATAATTTGGTATTTAAGAACAAAAGCTAAAACAATCCTGTTCATTAATTTGCAATACATTTTCCCGAAGATAGAATGTTCTATATCTGTGCTGTCCAATATGGTAGCCACTTTCAACAGGGGGCTGCTGAGCCCTTGAAAGGTGGCTAGTGTAAATGTGGATAGCCAAAAGTGTATCCTATCAGAGTTCAGGTTTAGAAGCAAATCTGTTTTCAGAGAAAACAGTTTTCATCTGTTCTCAGCTTTGTCCTAGGAAAGCATCCAACTTGTACTTTTTTCCATTTTAGTTTTTCCTTTCTTGTGGGCAGATTTCCTAAAGATTGGGACTATCTGCCACCATTTTTGGAATAATCAGAAATACACTGAGGTTGTATCTTAAGAGCAATTACTGCCATAAAGCTATACTCTGGAGAAACATACTTTAAGGATCCCCATAGATTTCATGATCAAGAGAATGGATATGAGTATTTTCAGAAAATTTCCAGTAATTTCAAATTATAAGGTAGACAATAGGCTTCATTTATAGACAGATCGTTTGCTTTGCTGTTTTTCCTAACTTCTGTTGTGCATATACAAGTGTCCATTTCACTTCTTTGTGTTGGATGATTAATAGGCATCTTAAACTAAACGTATTCTATAGTTGAAATCTTTATTTTCTTCCCCAAATTTTAGCTGCCCCCAGCATAATCTGTCTCAAAATAATGTTACTCTATTTTAAATGCAAAAATGGAAGTCATTTCTAATTCCATTGTCTCTCTCACAACCTCATCCCATTCATCATTAGCACATTCCCCTCCTCAAAATATATACAAATCCAAGTCCTCATCATGGCCTCCACTGCTGCTTCCCTAACTTACGTGACCATCATCTTTGTCCAAAACTGTTGTGTGCTAGCTAATGGACCTCTTACTTTCTAATTGGCTTCCTGTCTCCTTACTGTATTTTGTCCCAGTAAAAACTTAATTAATTCTTTTAAAACATAAGACAAATTTCAACACCCCCCTGCACAAAAACCTTTTAAGGTTTACAAGGCCCTTATTATTTGGTTCCTGGCTACCCTCTTACCTTAGCTGAATAAGCTTCTTTGCTGTTCCTTGAACACATCAAACAACTTCCCACCTCAGGCCCTTCGCACTTGCCATTCTTTCTGCCCTAAATGCTTTTTCTCCAAAGATCTGTAGGGCATGCTTTCTCTTTTTATTCAAGATTCTACTAAAAAGCATCTCTTCAGAGAGGCCGTTTCTAACTCTATTATCTAACTACCCTTATTTTGTATCTTCTCACTTTGTTTTTATTTTTTCCCACTAATTTCCACCTGAATTTATCTCATACATTATTTGTTTAGCTTTTTTTTGTTTTAATCAGTTTCTTTTTCCCCCCCACAGGAATGTAAGCACCATAAGGTCAGGCTTGTTATCTTACTGCTCTATTCATATTTCCTAAAATACGGTTGGGAACAGAATAAAGGGCAAATAAACATTTGTTGAATGAACAAATGAATCTCTAAATAATTATGCAAACATTGAATATGCTCTTTGGTAAAAGGACTTTGTGATTTGGAACTAGGTCGCCTTAGACGAAGTCCATTAAGAAATCATTAGTTCCCTGCTTGTCTGGTAATTCCAAAGGCAATTAATTATAAATTGAAAACAAATTCATTTTATGTATAATGTATTTTTGAATAATAATTCACTAACACCTCAGAAAAATGAACACAAGCGGTTATGGTTTTGTGATTAAGTCAATTTCTATCAGACTTTTGTGCTATGGGTTTGGTTTTAAAGTGGTCAAGCAATTATATAGCAGTTCATATTTTGTCTGAAAAGTTAGCTTTTAAAAGACATTTACTGGTTTTAAGAAATGGCCAATAGTTTGTGGCCAACTAACAGGAAAATTTTCAATTACTTAAATTATTTTCTGATCCCAGAATGCTTTACACGCTGTATCTAACAAAGCATCAGTAACTGATTTCTAAAGAAACCACTGATAACATTCCATACTTTCACTCCTCTTCAGGGCATTTTGTTGTTTAAAGAGGGAGAATGATTTCAGAGGCTCATAAAGCCTTTTAAAGACTGCACGGCCTGAGTGCTCACCTGGACTTTTAAAATGATCCAAGGCAGATGTCCTCCATGCACTTAAATAAATTGCATTCCCCAACATCTTGTTCCATTGACCTACCTCCTTTTCCTTCATCTTGTTTTTCCATTTTCTCATCCTTGACACCTGATTCTTAGCCATGGCTCTGAGGCTGGTCTTGCCAGATGCAAACCTCATCTGGTCAGGCTTCCTCTCCTAACTATCTGAGGGTCTCATGTAAAAATTCTATTTCCAGTCTCTCTTCTGACTGCAATTGTTACAAATTCTTTTCTCTAAAATTGACCTTCACAATTCATGAGCTTCAGTTTTGTAATGCTCAAATTATACTGTTTACAAGGAAAATTATCTAGGTCTGTCTCTTTATTTTATTAGATTTGCTAGCTGTTGAATCACATAAAAGAAACTCTATTCTTACCAAGACAAATCTGCAGAGGATATTAATAGAAGACCTTAATTAATCCCCTGAAATTCTAGTGTTTCCCATTTCTCAGAAGAGAAAACTGAGGCTCAAAGAAATTAAATGATTTTTCTCCAGTTTTACTGTGGTAATAACTAATGAAGTTGGAGTTCAAAACAAATCATACATTATTGTAAATTCCCTGCTATTTCTGCTATATTATTGATGCAAAACATATATTTTAAAAAGCAAATTTTAACGTGCAATAAATGGTAAAAAGAAAAAAAGACTCCACAAACTTAAAAGCCTTGTATCAGACTTTGAAACTTGTTCTAAAGCCTTAAAATTAAATTCTACTTTCAATGATCCTGGAAGGAGCCTTTGGCATTACATCATTATTCTTTCAAAATTTAACTAATTTAAAGGTGACATGAATAAAATATTCATTAAAACTACAGTAGCCATTTATCTATGACCTTTAACAAAGCTGCTATTAACTTTCAATTGACTCACAGTTGTAGATTGAACCTTACCTAATAAAGTATCCATTCCTTTCTAAACCTTCCTGGTAGAGTTTTGATTTACATCTAAAAACTGTCTATAAATATTGTACTTTAGCCAGCTCCATGCTTCCTACTTCTTATTTCTTAAATCACTGTAATGCTTCAAGCCAATATTATTCCTAGTATTTTAGTAAAGAACATCTCCATTAAATACATCTGAAGCTCTCTATTTTAATTACTGGTTTCTTTAATCTAGTTTTCCTTATAGGGAATTGCAATGCCATGTGATTTTTTAAAGATTCAAAAATGTTCCCAGGTGAACTAATTATGCCATTTATTTCCATAACTATTGGAGTAGAACCTTCTGAGGGATCTTTCTGATGGATCTGTGTCCCTTGACTGTCCCCAGAAGCTCATTCCTGATATTTTACATGCACAAGATACAAATGTGTACTTAGTGTAGGATTAAATACTCATCATCTATGTGAATGAAATCTGCCTAAATATCCAGAGCCTAATTGATTTGAAATTACATTTTAGTACATAATAATTAAACATGCAGAAGGAGGTAAAGGAGGAAAAGATATGATAGAAAACAGAAATTCCAGGTCTTTTTACTCTAGATAGCTGCCACTCTCCACCTTTCTCTACCTTGCTTTGCTCCTTTCCCAGAGAGATTAACCTGGTATCCACCCCAACAGTGGTTTCCCACGTTCTCTGATCTCTGGTTAGGTTTGGTTGTTGGGGGCTTAGAAGCAGGAAAGGGGATTCATGTCAGGGTATTCTGGGTATTTATTTTGCTAGCTCTTTCCCTACAGGATTGTCTTGGGTTCAGTTGTGAGCCTCCAACTAATATTACTGTTCCTTCCAAAGTGATTTTCTGTGTATACCTCTTTTCTTCTAGTTCTGGTAATGATTCCTTTCTCTCTTTGTCTCTTTAGCTCTAAAGAGTTAAAACAGCCTCACAGCTACTCATGTCAGATTACTGCATTATTCCTTTTGGATCTCCTTTACTCACACAGAGTGCCTTTGTAAATAACTCATTCTGGGTTTACTATAATTTAAGTGTACCATTTCTTTCCTTTTGGGATCATGTTACCTACACTTTTGAAGCCTAAATATTTTTCTTAACTGTATGAATTATATTCACCTGGAAGTCAGGAGCCATGACTTGGTCACTAGGCATGATAGTAAATTTGTTCCAGATTTAATCAACATCAAATGACTTCTTTTTTTAAAGATTCAAAAATGTCCCCAGGTGAATTATGCCATTTTTGTATAATAATATACTTCTAAATTTATATTATGTCACTGTGATGCTTCAAGTCAGTCTTATTCCTTACATACTTGTATATATCAGAAAAAAGATATCTTTATTAAGTACATTTAAAACTCTCCATCTTATTAAACATTTAAAAAATTGTTTTAAATGTTTCTAAAAATTTTTCTAAAAATAAATGAGCAAACATGGTATTTTATTAATTTTATTTTAAACAAACTTTATATGATCTTTAAGAAATGATAGACATACATTAGTTAGGATACAATATAAGGAATTAGAAGTAATTTGGAAGCCCAGATTGTATTCTTTCTGAGTTGTTGGCTTAGTGCGTATTTCCTGACAATCAAAATATTATACTTAAGTTTCTTAAGGGGCCCATTTTTAAAGTAAGTGAATGGTTACTTTGGAGACTTCCACTTAGTGGCACCCATGCTCGTGGCAGACAATGCTTCTGCCACAAGTAGGTAGGAAAGATGGATGAAATATGATAACCATCTACTTGGAGATGGTAGAGAGCTATTCAGGTTAAGATCCTAGACAGGAAAGAATCACAGAGGAAAGATTAGAAACCAGTAGGCAATGACACCTTTAAGTGCCGAAATAAAGTAATTGTTAATCTATACTTTACACATACTATGCCATTCTATACACAGTGAAAATATTCTTTAAAAGTGATGGTGTAATGAAGACATGTTCACACAAAGAAAATCTGATAGAGATTTTTCACTGGCAAACTCATACTCAAAGAAATAGTAAAGGGAGCTTTTCAGGCTGAGGGTAGGGGATTTAGCCCAAAAGTAGGTGAAAGGAAAATAAAGAAACTGATCAGGTGGGAAAAAGATAAAACAAATATTAAGATGGTGGATATTAAACTAAATATATCATTAATTGCGTTATAAATAAATGGAGAATAAACCCCAATTAAAAAATTGTCATGATAGATGAAAAGGTAAAACACAACATATGCCACACATAAAATGTAAATATAGAAATGATAAAGGAAAAAGCAGAAAAAGGTAACGGTTACTATAAAAGAAAGGTAGTATACTTATGTTTTTATTTAGTAATACATATTTTAATATTTCTATATGGTTATAGATAAACATATTCAAAATCATAATGGTAGACTTTTAAATGATGGAGCAAACAGACAAAATATTGTAATAACATGGATGATCTGAACAACATGATTAATGAAATTGATGTAATCGACATTTTCAGACCACTATATCCGGCAGTGACAGGGCACACATTTTTCATGTGTATATAAAATATTTACCAATATTCACCAATTTACCAATATGCTGGGTCATAAAACAAGTCCCTAAAATTTCAAAGCAATGAAATAATTTGATGTATATTTTTTTAAAATCTGAAAATTTAACTAGAAAATTTAAAAATGTTTAGAAATTTAAAATGACACTTCTTAAACAAAGTTCTAAGACTACATTATAAATTGATAAATATTTTGAGCTGAACAATAGTGAAAATCAAGCAGATTGAACTTGTAGAATGTAACTAATGCTGGCCTTAGGGAGAAATTTATTACTTTAAGCTCATATATTGGAGAAGAAAGGTTAAAATTTATCCAGTTATCTCAGGAAAAGGGATACACACAGAATATTCAAAACTGAGGAAATTAGAATAAAGGAAATCTTAAAAATAAGAACAGAAAATAATGAAACACATATCAAACATATATCAGAGAAAAGCACAAATCCAAAAGCTTGTTCATTAAAAAGACTAATAAAATTAATCATCATCTAATCAATCTGTTCAAGTAAAAAAGAGAAAAGGTACAATTCACCAAAATAAGAAATGAAAAAGGCTAACCACAATAGATTATACAAACATAGAAATATAATAAGAAAACATTACAAATTTGTAACAATGAATTAAAAAATGCAGAGCAGTAGACAATTTCCTGAAGGTAGAACACATATTAACAAAACTGACAAAAGAAGAAATAGAAAATTTGAATAGTTGTATCTATAAAAATATTTAATACATTACTAAAAGCCTTCCGATAAAGAAAATGTCAAGCTAAATATTTTCACTAATGAATTCTTCCAACCACTTAAAAAGTAAATAGTTCTAATATTGAACAAATGCTTTCAGGATACAAATAAAAGACAAAACTTGTCAGTGTTTTAAAAGACCATCATAACCTTTATACCATAACCTGAGTTAAATCAGATCCAGTGATATAAAGGAAAAATAAAATATTCAAAAGAGATTTTATTCTAGGAATTAAAGACTGAATTAACATTTGAAAATCAATACATGTAAACCCTACTGTGACGGCATAGAAAAGATATGCCTTAAGATAAACCCAATAAATACTATAAAGCTTTTCATAAAATTCAACACCCATGCATTATAAAAAATGCTAAGCAAATTATTAATAGAAATAAACTTCTTTAATATCATAAGAATGATTGCCAAAACAAACATATGCAAGCCTATAGAAACATCTGCCTATTCATGAGTTGTCAACAACTTTTCCTTGGAGATGTGGAATGAGACAAAGATACCTATGCTACCAATTCTATTCAATATGGTGGTAGAGGTTCTAGTCATTGAAATAAAGCAAGGAAAAGAAAAGCATAAGAATTGGAAAAGGAAGAAATTAAGCTGTAACTATCTGGAGAGAATATGATTATACCCATAGAAATATAAAAGTATTTAGAGACAAGCTATTAGAAATAATGCTAAGGTCATTATATATCTATATAATATATATATAGATATATAAAATACACATATATATACACAAAAATAAATTTTATTTTTATATGCCAGCCACAAATAATTGTAAATGAAATAAAATACAATTTACTAAAGTATCATAAAATTTCATATACTAAAGATAAGGATGCCTCAGACTTCAACAAAAGAATGTACAAAATATTATTGAGAGAAATTAATGAAGACCTAAATGAATGGAGGATTATAATAGGTTTATGGTTTGCAAAATAATTTAAGATTTCAATTTGCCCAAAATAGATCTATAAATTGAAAGAAATCACATTTAATATACTAGCATGTTAGTTTTGTTGTTGTTTTGGTGGAAGTTGATAAACTGATTTAAAAATGTCAAAAGGCAGAGGGCCTAGAAGGGTCAAGACAGTGCTGAAGAACAAAGCTAGAGGACTTGCACTATCAGATATCAAGATTTACTATAAACCTAAGGTAATGAAGATGGTGTGGTATTGGTGTAAGGATACCGAAACCAATGAAACAATTAGCACAACTTGTCAGCCAGAAGCAGACTTCCACAAATATACCACTTGTTTATAATAAGCGAGACACTGCTGTAGAGTGAAGAAGATGACAGCCTTTTCAATAGGTAGTTTTAGGTAAATTGGAAGATTATACAGGAAAAAAATTAATCTTATATCTCATACCATAAAGATGTATGATTTCTAACTGGATCACTGACCTGTGAAAGAGAAACCAATCAACGTTCTATAAAAAAAAAAAAACACAACAGAGTATCTTCATGACTTTGAAGTATACAAGGTTTTTAAAACAGGACACAAAAATACTAGCTGTAAAGAGGAAAAAGAAAGACTAATTGTGCTACGTTTAATATTAAGACTTTCTATTATTTAACAACATTAAAATAGTGAACACTTAACTCACAAAGATAGGACAAAGGACTCATTTTTTAAAATGGTAAAAAAATAAAAAGAATGATCACCCAATTGAAAAATAGTTAAACAACTTAAAGTGTCACCTTATAAAGGAAGATATCTACATAGCCAACAAATGTAGGAAAAATAACTTATTCTCATTTGTCATCAGGGAAAAAAACTTTACATTGCAAATAAATAACCATTATATATACATCAGAATAGTATTACAATTAAAGGACTTATAATACCAAATATCATAAGAATTTGGCAAAACTGGGATTTTTTTACACTGCAGTGGAGCCAAAATGGAAAAACACTATTGAAATCACTCTTGTAACCAGCTTTAAACTTAGCAATATATACTAAAATTTATCATGTGTACACTTTGACACATCAGTTCCACTCCTGGATGTATGTCCAAAGGAAATATATATATAGTAGTTCATCAAAAATTCTTTAAAAGAATGTTCACAGCTGTATTATTCATAAGAGGTAAATACAGGAAGTGACTTAACAGGATAATTACATAACTTATTTAAATACAGTATGGAATATTTTACAGTAGATTATCATAAAACAATAAGAATAAAAGATGTTTTATTGCTACATACAACAACATGATTTTGAAAGTTATAAGTTAAGGCACTGATTACTTTTGGAGGTGTCAGTGACTGAGAGTGGAAAGTGAGGCTTTCTGAGATGCTGCTAATACTATTTTTTTTTAATTTGAAGCTACTTAGAATGGGTGAATAATTATTGAGCTGGTGTGTATGTTATACTTTACATAAAATGATTATTCAAAAATATAAGTTTTTCAGAAAAATAATAGAGCTCTTTTATAATAAACAAAACAAAAAATAGCAAAACATTACATATTCTAAGTTACCCGTTGTCACAAGTAGGCTTAGTGTATTTAGGTGATATAAACAGCGTCCAATAGTTAATAGACTACTACATGAAACAGACAATCTTTTAATCAAACACCATTTATGCTTGAGGTAGTGGTGCAAGAGGAAGAATTTCTTTGGTTGTTTGGATGGCTCCAATCCTCCGAGGCTTTTTGGAAGAAGTTATTTTTACATAATCATCTCCTTTACACCTTTTTTACCTCTTTACCTGAAGGAGCAGTTCAGGGAGAAGAACATGAGAACCTTGAAGGCAATTTCAGAAAGTAGTCTTACTCCTTGTTTCCCCCTCCCTTCTAGTCTCCATTTTCAGAAAGTATGCGTGTTTCTTTTTGTAGTTTGGGGACAAAATTTAGCATTGGAGTACGTTAACATTTCATCAAGAGTAAACATTCATTTAAAGCAATTATTCTGTGACCCAAAGCTTAGCAGTGGGCTGTTTCATAGCAATTAACAAATTGACTGTACCAATACCTTAAAATAAGACGTATGCAATTTTTTTTTAACCATGTTTAGCCATGGAATTTTTGGATTCATGCCATTACTATCAGATGTCTACTTTCAGATAACTCTGTCTGAAGTCATATAAATCTGCTAAAGATTCTTCATTTATGAATAACCAGAAGACTGAGAGATTCTGGCTCCATAGAGCCGGGGAGTTTTTAGTGACAACTACAAAAAGCTTTCTAAAGGGGTTCTGTGTTTCCACTCTTGCTCCCTTCCTGCCCCCTTCACTGTCCTCATGGTCTGCTCTTACTGAAGTAGCCAGAAAAGATATTTTTATTGCCATGCACACAACTCTCTTAATAGTTTCCCATCGAATTTGTAATCTGTGTTACCATGCCTATCGATACGGTTTGGCTCTGTGTCCCCACCCAAATCTCACCGAGAATTATAATAATCCCCACATGTTGTGGGAGGGAGCCAGTGGGAGGTAACTGAATAATGAAGGCAGGTTTTTACCACGCTGTTCTTGTGATAGTCAATAAGTCTCATGAGATCTGATGGTTTTATAAAGGGGAGTTCCCCTGCACATGGCCTCTTTCTTGCTATCATGTAAGATGTGCTTTGCTCTTCCTTTACCTTCCACCATGATTGTGAGGCCTCTCCAGCCAGGTGGAACTATGAGTCCATTAAACCTCTTTCCTTTATGAATTACCCAGTTTTAGGTATGTCTTTATAAGCAGCATGAGAACGAACTGATACACCAATGAAACCCTAGTGCTTTAGGTAGTGATGTGTTAGTAAATGTTTAACAACCCACTCTCTGGGGGTAGAAGAGTCCTGATTTGTAGCATTTATTGATTTCCATGGTGTAAATGCTCCTACCATGGGTAACTTTAAGATACAAAAGTTCAACAAGGAGTTCGCAAAATTCCTGAAAATTTAACAGTAAGGCTGTGTAACCCTCTTTGAGCTTGCTCCAGCACACTCCTTGATCTCAGCTACCCCTCTGCCCTAATTTCATTCCATCTCCCACCTTGATTATCCCATTTCAAGCTTCTTGTTTCTCTCCTCTTACTCTTTAGTCTATTTTTTCTTACAATTCTCTACTTTTTTATATTAGAATATAAACTGTGTGGAGGCAGGGATTATATCCCAGAATCTGGAAGGGTATCCATAGCTATGAGCCAAAGATGTGTCTTCACATATGCTTAGCAAGGATAGAGCACTGTTATGCATCAGTTTTTGTAGTCACACATGTCACTCAGAAAATTCCAATACAATATTAGTGAATAGGGGAGATTAATTTTTCACAAACTTTCTTTTTTGCAGAATAGATCCTGTATTGTTATTCTAAAGAATGAATACCTTTGAAATGTTTCCAGCTTCTAACTGAGCTTAATTTGTTACAAATGAATGAGAGAGAGAAATGAAAAGAAGGCATACTTGCTGATTAATCAAATTAAAGGAGAAGCATATATTTTAACTTTGTCTTAAGGTAGCTTATCATCTTAGTGAGCAGATTAATAGCCTTTCATGTCATTAGGTTATTTTGGCTATGGTGGCCCTAAAATATTGATAAAAGAAAAAGACTGGCCTCATAACCATGAATTGCCCATACAAGTATAAATGTGCAGTTAGAGAATGTCCTTCAGCAACGTATTTGTTTTAAACTTATCTAAATATATTTAAGTCACTAGGGAGTAAGGGCACATGTATTGCCTGTCAGAGAGCAGAGACAAAAGAGATAAAGACAGAAAGCAGATGGAAGAGAAATAATTTCATCTTACTGCCTTTGGAAGCAGTTTTTACATAGATAGACTTCTATTTATGGATTACGAGTTTAACCCTTTAGAAATAATGCAATTACTTTAAGGGGTAAAGGTGTTATACATTTTTAGATTCAACTGAATATGAAATGCTCAGTGGTTTATGACTAAAAAAAATCATCTCATCTTTTCTTATCTCGGAATGTAAGAACCATTAGTAATTAGTTCCAGAAATGAACAAAAATGATGCAAAGCAGATATTAGTTAGGATAAACAATATATTCAAACATTTCTGTCTTTCCTTGTACATGCTGGTTGCTTTGTGATCCATACAGATCACCCAACAAGATACCTAGGCTGAGATGTGGAGTCTATCTTTTCTTCACGATATCTTCAGTGCTGAGCCTTGAAAATGAGGGTTGTATTTTCATGTGCAAAATGGGAGGTTCTAATGTCATTGCCTAATGTTTACAAAAAGCTAAAAAGGAAAAACTGATTTTATCTGAATAGGTATATTCAGATACATTCTTCTCTCTCTCTCTCCTTTTTTTTTTTTTTTTTTTGAGTTGGAGTCTTACTCTGTTGCCCAGGCTGGAGTGCAGTGGTGCAATCTCAGCTTCTGGGCTCACTGCAATCTCTGCCTCCTGGGTTCAAGCAATTCTCCCTCCTCAGCCTTCCAAGTAGCTGGGACTACAGGCATGTGCCACCAAACCCAGCTAATTTTTGTATTTTTAGTAGAAATGAGATTTCACCATGTTGGCCAGGCTGATCTTGAACTCCTGACCTCAAGTGCTCCTCCTGCCTCAGCCTCTCAAAGTGCTGGGATTACAGCTATAAGCCACCATGCTTGGCCATATTCTTTTCTGTATTGTATATTTCAAAATAGCTAAAAGAGATTTTAAATATTCTAACCACAATAAATGATAAATATTTGAGGTGATGGATATGCTAATTATTTTGATTTAATCTTTCCACAATGTACACATGTATCAAAATGTTACTCTATACCCCACAAATATATAAAATTATTGTCAATTTAAAATAAAATAAATCTTACCAAAAGCTGTATCTGCTTTTTGATTTATCTGCTTTCTGTTGATGTTCTGGGAGGGTATACAACATATGGGTAAATGGCTACTATTCATGCCATCCTACCAATAAAACAAAGGGACAGTATCTTATGTGTCCCTAGGCTAGAGACAACTAATATTTCCCTTCCTTCTTTCTTCTTTTGCTCTTGTAGTCTAAACTGTCTGGCATCCTGCTAAGAGTGTATTCAAAGAGAATGTTTCTCTTTCATCTCTTTGCTTTGTGCATTATAAGCAAAAGAGTTGGGGATTAGCTTCCAAGAAAACAGGTTTTTCACCCTCAGACACACTGTTGTTTATAATTTCTATGTCACAATGTCCTACGTAGCTTCTTACGGCAGCCACCTGGGAGTTTATTACCAGGTGAACTTGGCTACATCCAAACTGATTAAACCCTCAAGCAGGGCCCACATTGCATCTGATTTCCATCTGATACTGAACAAACAGCTTAGGAGAGAATTATAGAAAGACAGAGGCTCCATAGCCTAGAAGTGATCCTTTGACTCTTCTGAATATTCACAAAATCTCTTCCCCAAGATGCCTGTTTTCTAGAAGGCCTACTATTGGTCTGGTTGGAATCACTAGCACCGGAATGATCAATACTGCCTTGACTCTTCCAGTGGTCCCTGTGGGACATTTCTTGGTCTTCTATCACTCCCCTAGATAGGGAAAATATGTCTTACCTGTTCCCCATAGTTTATTTTTCTAGCTTGTACTGATTTGAGAGTCACTTAGTTTACCTTGCCTCTTTGTTCCCCGTGATAACTGGTTTCTAAAAATAAAGGCACCTGGTGGAATGCACTTTATTTTTTATCTAACTGATTTAAATCAGTCAGCAATTTGCCTAGCAATTTGTTATGTTAGCATCTCAGCTCATATTTTAGTCATTTGGGTTGCTATAACAAGCAACAGAAATGTATTACACACAGTTCTGGAGTCTGGGAAGTCCAAGATCAAAGAGTCAGCAGATTCAGTATCTAGAGAGGGCTATCTCTCTGCATCAAAAATGATGCCTTTACCTATGTCCTCACCGAGTGCAAGGGACAAAAGTCCCATGTTGATATTGCAGTATATCTCATTTATCAGTAAACCATTTTTTCCCTATCTCAGGCTATTTTTGAGTCCCCTAATAAATATCTATGTTCTCTCAGAAATATGTGAAACTCAAATTTATATAAAACAAAAGTAATAGATATGCCTTAACCCTTAATTGGTTATCGACCAATTCCTGGCTCAAATGATCAGTTTTACTGACTTTTTCAGATTTGTTCCAATGACTCCTGACTCCCATGTAAAAATGTGAGGGTGGAAACTATTATAAAGTATCTTAAATAAATACCTATACATAATATTTTAAATGTTAAAAGAGTAAAATATCATTAGAATATAATACTCAGTGCTGGCAATCGTATAATGAAACAGATAAATCTATACCTGGATGGTGACAGTGAAAATTAATACAAATCCTTATAAAGATATTTAACAATGTGTATCTTATTTTGTAAACATTTAATTTTTCCACCTAACAAGGAAATAGCACTTGCTTGCCTAGTTTATGTACAAGTACTGTTAACAGTTTTGTTTAAAATAGCAAAAACTAGAAACAAGTAACAGGTTAGATACAAAAGCTGTAGTACTTTAGCACAATGATATATAGCCAATTAAAACAAAATGTTACAAAAATGTTAATGATGAGGGAGATATGTTTTATGAACATAAGATATGACTCAGTATAAATACATAATCTATATTCATCTGGGTCACCCTGACCCTCAAAAATCCAGTTGAACTTAACCTAAGCCTTGTGTCTATGGTCCTGTGGGAGTCCCGAAGCCAGATAGCATGTTTGTTATCTTTGAGTCTGCACCTTACTTCTTCATGCTTGTTTTCAACCTTTTGCTTTGCATCACCGGGACTCAAATCTCAGTGCCTTCACTAGTTTCCACAAGAAACCCATTCACAGAAAATAGTTGTGTTTTCTAAAAGTCTGTGTTGAAGACTCAGGTGGGCAGGGGTGGAGGCAATGGCTGTATTACTGGATGTGAAAATTATAGAGAGGGTTACAAATTGTAATATGATGCTCTGCGATCTCCTGGCTCCACTGTCACCTTCTCTTCCTTCTTCCTTTCCTTTCTGTCCCTCACCCGTCACTTTAAAAAAAAGAAAAGAAGGTGGGGCGCGGTGACTCACGCCTATAATCCCAGCACATTGGGAGGCCGAGGCAGGCGGATCACGAGGTCAGGAGATTGAGACCATCCTGGCTAACATGGTGAAACCCCATCTCTACTAAAAAATACAAAAAATTAGCCGGGTATGGTGGTAGGCGCCTGTAGTCCCAGCTACTCAGGAGGCTGAGGCAGGAGAATGTCGTGAACCTGGGAGGCAGAGCTAGCAGTGAGCTGAGATTGCACCACTGCACTCCAGCCTGGGCGACAGAGCAAGACTGCATCTCAAAATAAAATAAATAAAAATAAATAAATAAATAAAAAGAAAAGCAAACCTTTCTTGGTCCCATGAAGGGTTGATCTAGCCATACTCAAGCCTTTTTATCCCAATCAGATTGCATAACGACTTTCTTCTCAATAAGTATAGTCTGTTCATGACATCTTTTCAGATTTAAACATTTTTCTCCATTAAATTGCTTATCATTCAATCCCTATTTAGTCCAAACAACAGATACGTTCCTCTATGTTTACCTCCTTAGCTGCCTGTCCCTCCTTTCAAGAAACACCTCATGCTCTCATTTGTTAGCATATTTGTATTTGATCTAACATCCTGGGCAAATGTTCCTTTCTTCTCTCACTGTTTCATTTTGTATTCACTTCTTCTAGAAGGATATTCTTTGTAAAGAATAAAACTGCTCTTTGATTCAGGTTATAGAGGTTGTTATAAACCCATGTGAGCATCTCCAAAATATTTTACAATTCCTTTTGTCAGAGCAAAATAAGCTATCTGTATATAAATAAAATAGAGGCACAGCAAAAGAAACTACTATCAGAGTGAACAGGCAACCTACAGAATGGGAGAAAATTTTTGCAGTATACTCATCTGACAAAGGGCTAATATCCAGAACCTACAAAGAACTTAAACATGGCGGGAACCCGGGAGGCGGAGCTTGCAGTGAGCTGAGATCCGGCCACAGCACTCCAGCCTGGGCAACAGGATGACTGCCTCAAAAAACAAAAACAACAACAACAAAAACAAATTCCCATAAGAAAAACAACCCCATCAAAAAGTGGGCAAAGGATATAGAACAGACACTTCTCAAAAGAAGACATTCATACAGCCAACAGACACATGAAAAATGCTCTCATCATCACTACCATCAGAAAAATGCAAATCAAAACCACAATGAGATACCATCTCATACCAGTTAGTATGGCAATCATTAAAAGTCAGGAAACAACAGGTGCTGGAGAGGAGGATGGAGAAATAGGAACACTTTTACACTGTTGGTGGACTAAAACTAGTTCAACCATTATGGAAAAGTAACAGTATGGCCATTCCTCAAGAATTCAGAACTAGAAATTCATTTGACCCAGTCATCCCATTAATGGGTATATACCAAAGCGGATTATAAATCATGCTACTATAAAGACACATGTACAATTTTATTGCTTCATTGCAGCACTATTCACAATATCAAAGACTTGAATCAACCTAAAATGTCCATCAGTGACAGACTGGATTAAGAAAATGTGGCCCATATACACCATGGAATACTATGCAGCCATAAAAAAGGATGAGTTTGTGTCCTTTGTAGCGATATGGATGCAGCTGGAAACCATCATTCTCAGCAAACTATCGCAAGAACAGAAAACCAAACACCACATGTTCTCACTCGTAGGTGGGAATGGAACAATGACATCACTTGGACACAGGAAGGGGAACATCACATACCAGGGCCTATTGTGGGGAGGGGAGAGGGGGGAGGGATAGCATTAGGAGATATGCCTAATGTAAATGATGAGTTAATGGGTGCAGCACACCAACATGGCACATGTATATATATGTAACAAACCTGCACGTTGTGCACATGTACCCTAGAACTTAAAGTATAATAATAATAATAATAATACTATAAGGAAACACATTAAAATTAGTAACAGTGGCTACTGGTGATTAATATAATCATTAATGATTTTTATGTTTTATTATATGCTCCATATTACATGTATATACACAAACATATATTATCTGTTTACTTTCAGTTACAAAGAATACAGCTCAACTAACTACATAAGATATAGCATATTTTATTATAGGGTCATACATATACTGTTAAGTTATATTCTGATGGTTATTTAGAGTAACTGCATATATTTTTTTTAAATTCAGAAGTATGCTTACCCAGAAATAAGTATTCTCTTGAAACATAAGAACCTTCAATAAGCATAAGGAATAAAAAACTTAAGCTACAAACACCTTGGCACATTCCAAGATAGAATGCAAATAGCAAATGTTCCAAGGTAATTTTCACATTCTCAAGTAAATGTATTATTTTTCTTGATCTTTCTCTTTCTGTAGCTGAATATCTTATGGACTTATGCTAAGCTTTCAACTGCTCTGCTCCAATGCCATAATGTTTGCAAGTATCTTCCAAGCCAAACCACCTATATTATGCTGTATCACAGCACACTACGTGTCTTTAAATATCTATTTCATTTATTACAAAATTTGACATATCTGTCTTAAAGCATATCTGACTTTAAATTGAGCAGTTTAAAGTCACTCAATATGGGGCTGTCACTTAGTATTAGACCAAGGAAAAGGCTGTATGCTAGCATGTAAGGACCTTAAAAAACAATTTTCATCTGTTGCTAAGAAAACAAAAGTTGGCTTTCATGTTGTGAATTTTAATGAAAAAAATTATGTGGACTTTGCTTCACAAAGATATTTATGGAACTGGAGAATTCATTTCTACTTTTTCCTACATGCTGTCATTTGTTAACTCTCCATATCAATCTAAAAAGAATTTTGTAATGTATAGAAATGCTAAAACAAACAAACAAAAATAAACAAACAAAAAAAAAAGCCTGAATACGTTAGTTTAACTTTTTACTTGCAATAGAAAAAAGGTTATGTGGTAGGAGAATATAGTTAGATGTATCTTGTTTAAATTTTACATTTACAACATTGTTTTGTGACAGTGGTCAGAAATGATTAAAAAGGTTTGTCTAAATTTTTCTATAGGCATTTCGACCATCATATTGATAACTGGAGGAATGCTATTAAAAACTGAAAAATGTCTTTCTCTTTGATTATCCCATATTAATTTCTACCAATTATTCTCCATTCACAAAGCCAAAAGGAAAAAAAAATGACATTTATTTGTTATGACCACTACACAGTTCACACTGCTTGAAACATTCCCCTCACTGAACTTTTTAAAGAAAACCTCCTTATCTTTCAAGACCTAACTCAAATCCATTAGTTTCAGGATATCTGCTCCACCTGCAGGTGATGTCCTGAATTATATCTATTACTTTTTTCAAGCCCATTTCATGTGTGTGTGTACATGTGTTTTCATTTTTAAAAAAACACTTTTAATGTTTTCAAAGATGGGAAATTAAGCCTTATATTTCTTTGGAACTCCTGCAATACACTTAAAAATGGGAATGAGTATTTAAAATCCTTAATCATTGATTCAACATGAGTTCAGTACCATCAAAACAAATGACGGCTGCCAACAACCAGTATATCCTTACCATATGCACAAGTTAAATAGCTTGCTATAAGGTGCTTATACACATGTAATTTTGGCATAAGAAAATAATTAAACAAGGAACAAAGTAAATAATTTCACTAGTGTGTGTCATTAGACTATAATTTAATAAAACTTTATGCCTAATAAAATTAGAAAGTCATAAAGCAAATGACCACTGTTTATATCTTCTATAACAAAAGAAGACATTGTCAAGTTCCATATTACTAGAAGACAGACCATCTCCATACAATATTTTGAAAACTGAGCTGGCATTCCCGTTATTAGCATAAATCAGAGGCAGATCAATATGTATATATTTGATTGTTAACAACAACAAACAAGAAATATTAATTGTATGTCCAATTTGTGTCAGGGGCAGTGAGTGCTAAGGGTTAGGAGGGATATGTGATGTGGAATCTATGATTACAAATCTCCACAAGTCCTTTCCTGCCATTTGAAGCAAGGCAGCCCAAAAGAAAAGCTAGAACCAAGAGATACTACACTTGAGTAATAAATAACCCTACGAGCCGCTTTATTAGGAAACCAAATGGTAGTACTATTTGTTTTTGGTATCTTTTGCTTTTCATTATTTTTCATATAAAAGTTGAACTTATGCTGTTGTTTTTTTTTTTTTTTCCCCTCTCTCTCTCTTTTTTACTTTGCAGCAGAGACAATTTATGGATTCAATAATTTCTCACATTCTACTTGAAAAATGTTTCTTTATCCAAAGGTTAACTCCTTTAGGAGTACAAACCTCTAAATTTTCTCTGTTGCTGTATTAGTCGGTACAACTAGATTCACTAGACTCATAAATCTATCAATTTTCTAGTCTATAACTGTGTAATCCCTGAAATCTCATAGATATAAATGGAATTGCTAATTTTCAATAAATCTACAGAAACAGGTAATAGTGTCATGGACCCCCAGTTCCAATCATTTTAGCTATAATAAATGATACCACAGGGGACTCACTTTGGGTCATAAAATTTACTGATCAGGATACAGATTTTAACCCCCAAAGTATTTTACAACTTTCCCTTCTTTGCTACTTTAAAGTATGGATTCTAAGAATGATTTCTCAATTAAAACTGGTTATAGATAGGAAAAAGAGAAAAATAAATTTAGTTTTCGAATTTAGTATCCACTATTGTAAAAAGACAGCATCTAAGTAACGTTCTTGAAGTTTTTTCAAATATAGTATGTGTATAAGTAACTTAAAACTTACACATATTGAAAAATAGGAGATTGCTATTTATATTCTTATATACAAAAATGCACCACAACAGAAATGTACTTTTCTAATGAATGATAAGCTTATCGTTTTAAAACCAGCTCCTTAACCATACAATTAAATATTTTAATTTATTTGAATATGCAAATATTTTAATTTACTTAAATAATTACAAAATATTTTCCTACTGTTCTTTAAAAGTGAAGTAATATGCTTTTCACTTGATGTTTTTATACTTTCATTGTGAGACTTTTACCAGTATGTCTAAAACTCCATAATAACTCCATAATAACTTAGATATATTTTACCAATATGTTATTAGACAGTAATATGGTAAAATATGTCTAAACATGTCCATTTTACCAATATGTCTAAAACTCCATAATAACTACCACAGTAACTCCATAATAACTTAAAAATGAATTAAAGATTTTTTTAGATGTATCTCCAAGGATTTTTTCAGCTCTGCAACTATGTGTTGCACATAGTTATATTAACAATATTATAAACAATATTACTAAGAAATCACATTTCAAATAGCATAAGGAATTGGTAAAAAATAAAATGTTCAAGGGTACTCTAAAAGTAACATTTCAACAAAAAATAATTGTGAAAGGTAAAAGTTGAATTTCATCCTAAATGAATGTTTTTCCTCTGTAGTATTGAAATCTTTAAAGTCTTTGAGTTTCAAAGGATAAACTTTGGGATTTCGTGGGTTAAACTCAAAGTGAGTGCGTGACAGAAGGGGTGGATTAGCTATATTCTTTGCTGTATTTTTATAACTAAAGCTAGTATGATTAGGGAAGTTGCAATGCTAAATCAGTATTTTCTCATTTGTCTACCAGAAAGCAGTCTTACCAGAAATGCACATACATACGATTTTTGATTTGGTTCCAGTGGTAATGTGTCAAGTACCAGGCAATAAAATGCAGATCTAGTAACATTTCTTCTTCTTTTGTGGATAGCTCATGGTAACATTCAGACAGCTTTTCTAGCTTTTTTAATGCACATTTCCCTTTTTTCTATGGGACAAATTGAGTTGCTAGTAGATGCTAACTAAATAAGTCATATAAAAGAAGTGCAATATATAATTACTTCGAAATAGGTCTTACATGTGTGTTTCTAATATAAATAAGCAATATGGGAAAGTTAGGATTATCTGAAACAATTGGAATTATCTAAGAGAATTCTTTTTAAAAGCAACTATTTATTTATTTATTTTCCTAAAAAGTTCTGGTAATCTTGACAAAAAGATTGATTTTACTGGTCAGGTCAGTACCCTTATTAAAATTAAACACTCTGTCATACAACAGAAACTATGCTGAGATACAAAATGGATCACAACATGTTGAGAAATATGTGAATATGCTTTTATGCCCCCATAAATATTTATTAACAGCACACGTTTGATAAATATATTCTGAAGAGTAACTCAAATATGTCATATTTAAAGCATTTCAGAGAGGTATATGACTTCTGATTATCTCACTGAAAGTAGGAGTGAAATTTCTAGGGTCAAAATCATTACTGCTGTTCCTGACTTTGCCACTAATGACTGGGCTCTAGCTATTATAATTTAGCAGACTAAGTAATATCCTGTTGACCTTTGGAGAAATAAAACATTATTCACTAGTTCTGGTACTGATAGTATTTTTAGATACAGAATTGTCTTTTTCATTTAGCTGTGCCATATGTGTGAATATCACTGCCTAAATCTTTCATGTGCATGAATTAGCCATTTGTTTATTGTTAAGTCACTTATCTATTTATGTATTCCTATAACTTTGTTCCATAAGTCATTTCAACAGCATATAGGGAATATGGTTTGAATTCTTTCTTGGAACTTGGTAAAATAATTCCACCAAGCTTTTGGGAAGGTCCTGCCAATCGATGCAGTGGAGAAGAGAACAATTTTAGCCATGCACATGTTTTGTTGCAATGATGCCAAATGCCCATTGGCAAGCTAGACATCTGGATATTTGAATTAAAATTTCCTTTCTCCACAGATTTTTGTTACATGGGCAGACATTGTGTCAATGAAAAGCTTTTGCCTGTTTGTTTGATGTCTTGAAACATATGAATACATATATGTGAGGCCAAATTGATAGACATCTCATTTAAAAGAGTATTCTTGAATTGACCCCTTTTAAAAATGATAAAAAAAATTTCCTCCAAAATCATAAAATGCATTCAACTGGCTGAACCAATATAAAAAGAATTCATTCTAAAGGACCTAATTCTCAGGTTTCTTTTTTTCAGACAGGTTATTTTCTTTGAAATATCATTTTAATTCATGGATTAGTGACAAAAAGAATGTATTACATGAAAAGACAGTCTGGTAATTATAGGTTTCCCAGCAGACTGAAACAGTGTATCACATTGTACACATAAAAACAGGAAAATGCTTGAGATATTATCATTTTATATTGAGAAACAGTTTAATTATTTAGAGTATGGTTTTATTTTTTCATATGCAGCCAATCATATTCTATTATTAAAAACTGTTGCCATGGTTTCTAGCTTGGAAAATTATATTTATTGTGTTATGGCAACATATTGGAGGTTTTGCTTTCACATTAAAAAAAGATGGAATAAAATTAGTTTTTCCAATAAATTAAATTGTGCTACACAAATGTATTTATAATTAGGACTCATTAAAAATATCCGGTATTGGTCCACTTTGCATTTTGAAAATTCTCAAGTTAGAACAAGAATCAGCCTCTTTTTCTTCATATTTCTTCAAATTAGCTCTGTTTCATCTCTTTCTTTTTGAAGTGTTTAGGGTTAATCCAAAAACACCTTGCAGGTGAGATTGCAATGTCTGAAGGGACAGAGGAGACTTGGCCATGCTTCTGCTCAGAATAGAGGAAGAAAAGTCTAAAAGAGAGAAGTGGATTCTGGGATGCTTGATCTATTTAATAAGTCAGGGAACTTTAAATTTCTTCAACATTTGTTTTCTATGGATGATTAGGCCTTATTGCTTTCCCATGCACCATCTCTTTGCCTCTTCTTTCAAACAAATTTATAATAATATATTATTTCGTTTTATTTATTACCTAGTTCACATTTGATCCTCAGAACCACTTTGTGAAGCACATTTTATGTACCCATTTCAGAACCTGGGAAAGAACCTCTAAGAATGGCTGAAGCAATTTGCCCACCTGTCAGTGACTGGCAGCACCAGTGGAGCTATGTAAATCTCGGTACCTCAGAGCTAAAGTTAGACCATAGGATTGATTTAGAGAGGAGGCAAAGAACTTACCGTTTTTGAGCATTTACTACATGCTAGGCACTATGCCAAATGTTTAACAATATATTGGCTCATTTGGTCTACAAAATAATATATAAATTGACATGATCTTCATTTTACTGAATAAAAAAAGACAAGAGTCTCAAAGAGGTTAATGTTATTTTTGGAAATTAATAGTAGATAAAACTTTATAAGCATTGACTACATGCCATATACCATGGTAATATGGATTGATTCATTTACTCTTTCTAATGACTTTAAAAATGAATAAGTAAAACACCAAAAGCAATGGCAGCAAAAGCTAAAATTGACAAATGGGATCTAATTAAACTAAAACTTCTGCACAACAAAAGAAACTACCATCAAGTGAACCAGGCAACCTACAGAATGGGAGAAAATTTTTGCAATCCTATTCATCTGACAAAGGGCTAATATCCAGAACCACAAAGAACTCAAACAAATTTACGAAAAAAACAAACCCCCATCAAAAGTGGGCAAAGGATATGAACAGACATTTCTCAAAAGACATTCATACAGCCAACAGACTACATGAAAAAATGCTCATCATCACTGGCCATCAGAGAAATGCAAATCAAAACCACAATGAGATACCATCTCACACCAGTTAGAATGGCGATCATTCAAAGTCAAGGAAACAACAGGTGCTGGAGAGGGATGTGGAGGAAATAGGAACACTTTACTGTTGGTGGGATTGTAAACTGGATTCAACCATTATGGAAAACAGTATGGCGATTCCTCAAGGATCTAGAACTAGTGTACCATATATTAGCCATCATTACTGGGGATATACCCAAAGTTATAAATTATGCTATAAAGACACATGCACACGTATGTTTATTGCAGCACTATTCTAATAGCAAAGACTTGGAATCAACCCAAATGTCCATCAGTGACAGATTGGATTAGAAAATGTAACATATACACCATGGAATACTATGCAGCCATAAAAAAAGGATGAGTTTGTGTCCTTTGTAGGGACATGGATGCAGCTGGAAACCATCATTCTTAGCAAACTATCACAAGAACAGAAAACCAAACACCGCATGTTCTCACTCATAGGTGGGAGCAGACAATATGAATCCCTTGGACTCAGGAAGGGGAACATCACACGGGGCCTGTCATGGGGAGGGGGAGGAGGGATTACATTGGGGATTATACCACAATGTAAATGATGAGTTGATGGGTGCAGCAGACCAACATGGCACAAGTATACATATGTAACAAACCTGCGTTATGCACATGTACCCTACAACTTAAAGTATGATAATAATAAATAAATTAAAAAAAATAAAAAAAATAAAAAAAATGAATAAGTATTCATTTTTCTATCTTTTAGATAAAAATGCCAAGATTTAAAATTGTTAAGTAATTTTCCCAAACTCAAATAGAAGAACTTGATTATGTCAAATCAACACTTTTTTTTTTTTTTTTACTAAAAACATCAAAAATAGAAAAGTCAATATGAAATCACTTACCTTCACAGGGAATGTGAGGAAAGAAGAGACTGGCTGCTAGGTACAACCAGAATGCAGCTATCTAGACCTCTCATTGCATTTTCTTCTCTTTCCAATGATACAGCTAGCCTTGAGTAACTTGATTCCCCATGATACCTTGCCAGGCACAAAGTGTTTCCTACTTCACTTTCTGAATTATATCTGTGTTGTTCTAAGACTTGTGCTAAAGTCCTGAAGCCATTTCCCAGCCTGATGGTTGCTAGTCAGGCATATCTCTTAGCAATATATCTCTGCTATTGCTTTTCAGTATCTCAAATGAAGAGTAAGTAGAGATACTGAAAGACTCAGATCAGGCAATGTACTATTAAAATGCATTTTAGGAGAATATTTGCGGGAAAGGAAGTAATACTTCTGAATTACCTATGATTTTGAATTGTCTTTGGAAATATTACTTATAAATTATTAGTGTATCCAGATTTTCCCTGTACCTCAATGTCTCAACAAATCAAGAGTAAGCTGAAAATTTTTGTTTCAATTTTATTTAGGTCTGCTCTGATCTTGGTTATTTATTTTCTTCTGCAGAGTTTGGATTTGGTTTGTTCTTATTTCTCTAGTTCCTTGAGGTGAGACTTCATATGTCTATTTGTGCTCTTTCAGACTTTTTGATGTAGGCGTGTAAGGCTATGAACTTTCTTCTTAGCACTGCCTTTGCTGTATCCCAGAGGTTTTGATAGGTTAAACCACTATTATCGTTGAGTTCAAATCATGTTTAAATTTTCATCTTGATTTCATTGTTGACCCAGTGGTCATTCAGGAGTAGGTTTTTAATTTCCATGTACTTGAATGGTTTGAAGGCTCCTTTTGGAGTTGATTTCCAATTTTATGCCACTGTGGTCTGAGAGAGTACTTGACGTAATTTCAGTTTTCTTAAATTTATTGAGACTTGTTTTGTTGCCTATCATCTGGTCTATCTTGGAGAAAGTCCCATCTGCTGATGAAGAGAGTGTATATTCTGCAGTTGTTGAGTAGAATGCTCTGGAAATATCTGTTAAGTTCATTTGTTCTAGGGTATAGTTTAAATGCATTTTTTCTTTGTTGACTTTCTGTCTTGGACCTGTTTAGTGCTGTCAGTAGAGTATTGAAGTTCCCCACTATTAACGTGTTGCTGTGTATCTCATTTCTTAGGTCTAGTAGTAATTGTTATATAAATTTGGGAACTCCAGTATTAGGTGCATATATATTTGTAGTATTATGATATTTTTCTATTGGACAAGACCTTTGATCATTATATAGTGTCCCTCTTTGTCTTTTTAAACTGCTGTTGCTTTAAAGTTTGTTTTGTCTGATATAAGAATAGCTATATTTCTCTTTAAATATCAATGTGTTTAAATATGTATAATTTATGTACATGATTTAAAAATATGTATATTTCCTAGCACACAAATATACTAATTGGCAAGCAAGTCATGGATTTTTACAAATATTAAAATATAATACTTGAAATGCAAATGTATTATGTTGAAGTCATGAACAAAAGGACAACCTTGACTATTATTCACTGAATAACTGAATGAACTACATTAAAATATTAAAACATAAAAAGCATACAATAACAAGAAAATAGACATAAGAAAACTCATTAATCTAGCAACATTTTAAAAATTTCATTTTCATTACTAGGAAAGAGAAATAATACAACATAGTCTTTACAACTTATTGTGCTCTCCACAGAAGTATGTTTTCTAGCTATACCAACTCTGCTTGATGAGTTCAAGAGAGTAAAAGACAATTAGAGCCTGAAATCTGTGTAAAGAGGATAAGAGAAGATGAAAATAGTTGTATATAATGAAAGCACCAAAAACCACAAAGATGCTGTTGAGCTCAACAGTGAAAATATGAGTTTCTGTCACATCTATGATTCCTCAATTTAAAAAAGTATTTTCCCTGCAGTGATGTGTTTTGGGTATCCTTTGGGTTACATTTTGCAATGTTTTATCTTGATTTGGCTTATTTCAGGAGTCAGTTATTCATGGCTCAGCTGCAATGGGCTCCCATGTTAGAAGCCAAGTGCTGTCTCAAACAGTGGTGTGAAATATAGCCTTAAAGAGCGACTCTGAAATTAAGACTGTCTTCTCATTTTGAAAATTGCTGATTCCCATATTCTCAGCACCAAAGAACTATGATTTATACAGTGGTTAGAAACATGCTGTGTCCCACAACCTACTATTTGCAAAGTTTATTTACATAGACCTTGGTTGGTTTGAGTTGTGGATTTTCTTTGTTGAATTCATAATTTTGTGTCAATGGGAAAAAAAGTTTGAAGAGTTTGGTAACCAAAAAGAAAGTCCTAGATCTCAGAAAATAATTTAAATTCCTCTGAGTCACATGAGGTTTAAATTTCAAGTTAAAGTATTCAAGTTTAATGCTAAAAATATAATTTTTAGTCCCTATCTTTTATCCTTCAGGAGGAAATAATTTAAGCTTGGATATGGGAAGACATTGTTGTTAAGGAAATGCACAGAGCATTTCAGCACTGAATTACAGATAGAGCTATTCAAATTGTCAAAGAAAAATGCTCCTTTCAATTATGCACCTTCACTGTATTCTACTTCTATGTTTGATAATATTTTACACATTGAGTTTTACTTTTTCAACAGTTATTATGTTTCCTTGATCCTTTTCTCAGTATGATGCCTGACTGAGTCTCAAAGATAGTATCTTGCAGATAGAAATATTTCTCTCATTGATTTCAAATAAACTCCCAATGTGAAATTGATACCCCATATTTTAGATAAAGAAGGAAGAACCTGTACTACATAGCATATACAAAAAGAATTGGCACTGGTGTATGACTTTATTAAAAAGCAGGAAAGTCAATGAATGAGACGTCTCCTTTGGTACATCTGCAAGCAAGACTTTATTTTCATTGGAGCAAGCATGTTAAAAATTGGGAAGAAGAAAACATGCCTATGCCACTTGTGAATTTTAGCTACTATTTTTTTCTGAAATTTTACAAAAATAAAGTGAATTGAAAACCTTAAACTCAATATAATGGTTAATGGTACATGTGAGGAAAAGACAGCTTGAAAATGTGGCATGAAATAAACAGATCATCACTTAGAAACATAACATTCACTAACCCTAGAGACACAATTGAAGTTCATACCAAGTACAAGGCCTGGGAATTTGGCCAAGAAAATTATCTCACGGGGCCTAGAGCTTGATTTGTATTTCACATAATATGAAGTGGCATTCATTACCTTGTAATTGATATGCAGATAAGAAGAAATTATTTATGGTACAATTAACTGGGAGGGAAAGAGTACCATATATGTACATATGGGAGAACTGAGGGTTTCTGACAGGACCATAAACCATAAAGAGACTTTTGACAATGATCAGACCTGTGAGGTAACCTGCTGCCTTGGAAATTCATTCAGCTTTATATACCTAATATATTTGTAATCATCTTTTAGTGTCATGCTTCAAGTGTGAACTGGATATTTATGAAATTTTCCTCCCTGACAAAAAGTGACTAAAATTGTTTTGATTTTTTGAAACATTAGTATTTCCAAGAGGATCTTAGAACATAATTTTTATGAGATGCTAATCAGTTTGGAGATGCTGAGTTGGATAAAGAAAATAGGACTCCTCAGAGCTTTTAATGTCTAATATATATTGTGACTTTCCAAGAGGATGTAAATTATACAATACTTCATAACTTATTTAACTGTAAAACTCTACTCTTTGGAATGCCTTTTTGAAAAACAACTGACAAAAAAAAAAATGAAGAAGAAAGAGTAAGCTGAAATAACTATTTTTTAGAACTTCCACTAATAACTTGCATGTGCCTGCCTTTTACATTAAAACAGGCGATTTTCATGCAAAGCCTTCCCTACTTTCTTTTATCTTGCTTAGAACATCTCTGAACAAGGTTCTCCATCCTCATCCAGAGACTTTTCAGGGATGGGCGCTCCAGTTTGGTAAGGTGACCTGTTTTAAGAGCTTCCTCCCAGTCTATCGGTGGTGCTGGCAGTGCCCAGTCTTGCACACTTCTCACTAAGAAGCCCAGTTATCCAATACCAGATAACTCCAATACCAGATCACCAAGGTCTGCCCTGGGCTGCCAGCACTCCCAGGGCTGGTTTCACCTGCATATCCAGTAATGGGGAAATCATGGCTTTATGTTCTGGATCATGAACCGGAAAAACAAATAAGTCATAGAAATACTTCCAGCTTGGATGATTGCTACAAAAGACTATTAACATCTCATTAACTCTTGACCTACTCATCTCAAATATGCTTTACTCATGTTGTTTTCCTCACCTGGAAGGCTCACTCTCTCAACTTTTCCTTTCCAAATACTTTCTCTTTGATAGCAGTAACAGAAATGCATAAAATTTATGAAATGTTTATTATACAGTCAATATCTTACTTTGAATTAATTTATACAAGTTTATTAAACTTTTATTTTGAGAGTTAAAAAAATGAAATGCACAACCACCACTGTACCCATGGCTCAGAATTTATAGTTGTTAAAAATGGCAGCAGTTTTTCCTTTTTTTTTTCCTAAAAAAGGAAATAAAACACTGTGCCTAAATATGAAATATTTTTATCCATCTTCTCATGTCCTATTTACTCTCTATTCCTAGCAGCAAAAACTACAGAGGCATGAATTTAATGTGTCACCTCACATTTATGTTTATAGATTCTTTTCATGAATATGATTTCATGAAAAATATATGGTATTTTGTGTGATTTTCATAAAAACCCATATAAATCATACCATATTGCATACACAGCATTTTGACACTAGCTGTTTACTCTTGCCATTTTTGGTAAAGTTCTATTCTTATCAACATGGTCAGGGGTAGTTAGCCTTTTTTGTACCATGGGACTCTTTGGCAGCCCAGTGAACCCATTGAATTCCTTCTCAGAGTACATTTTAAATTTTTTTGTAATAAAACACCTAGGATTCCAAAGGAACTCAATTATATTAAAATATAACTACAAAAAGGTAAAAATTATAGGAACATTTTTAAAATTAATGCATTAAACAGTAAGATCTAGTGGTGAATCTGTACTACTGTAATTTGGAGAAAGTGATGAATATAAACAATATTTCTAGATGTCTGCAATCTATGGATTTGAATCTTGACAGTCTCAGGTATGATTCAAGCCACTCTGGTTTGTTGCCTATATTTATAATAAAAGGAAATGCTAAAATTTCAGGTAGAGCTGGGACAATAATGGTGTAATTTTATTTTGATTCAAGTTCATAGGCCTCCTGAGTTATTTATATATTCTTTATAAATTTTTATTTTATTTTATTTTATTTTATTTTACTTTAGGTTCTGGGATACACGCAGAATGTGCAGATTTGTTACATAGGTATATGTGTGCCATATGGCTTTTGTTGCAATTGCAATTTTGTTGTGTGCCATGGTGGTTTGCTGCACCTGTTGACCCATCCTCTATGTTCCCTCCCCACGTCCCCCAGCCTCCAACAGCCCCTAGTGTATATTGTTCCCCTCACTGTGTCCATGTGTTCTTATTGTTCAGCTCCCACTTATGAGTGAGACCATGTTGTATTTGGTTTTCTGTTCCTGTGTTAGTTTACTGAGAATGATAGCGTCCAGCTTCATTCATGTCCCTGCAAAGGACATGTTCTCATTCCTTTTTATGGCTGCATAGTATTCCATTGTGTATATGTACCACATTTTCTTTATACAGTCTGTTGTTGATGGGCATTTGGGTTGGTTCCATGACTTTGCTATTGTAAACAGTGCTGCAATAAACATATGTGTGCATGTGTCTTTATAGTAGAATGATTTATAATCCTTTGAGTATATACCCAGCAGTGACATTACTGGGTCAAATAGTATTTCTGATTCTAGATCCTTGAGGAATTGCCATACTATCTTCCACAATGGTTGAACTAATTTACATTCCCACCTGCAGTGTAAAAGCATTCCTATTTCTCCACAGACTCACCAACATCTAAATCTTGACTTTTTAATAATCGCCATTCTGATTGACATGGGATGGTATCATTGTGATTTTGACATGCATTTCTCTAATGGTCAGTGATGTTGAGCTTTTTTTCATATGTCTGTTGGCTGCATAATTGTCCTATTTTGAGAAATATCTGGTCATATCCTTTGCCTACTTTTTGATGGAGTTGTTTGGTTTTTTTTTCTTGTAAATTCATTTAATTTCCTTAAAAATTTTGGATATTAGACCTTTGTCAGATGGGTAGATTGCAAAAATTTTCTCCCATTCTGTAGGTTGCCTGCTAACTCTGATGATAGTTTCTTTTGCTATTTAGAAGCTGCTTAGTTTAATCATATCCCATTTGTCAATTTTGGCTTTTGTTGCAATTGCTTTTGGCATTTTTGTCATGAAGTCTTTGCCCATGCATATGTCCTGAATGGTATTGACTATGTGTTTTTCTAGGGTTTCCATGGTTTTGGGTTTTACATTTAAGTCTTTAATCCACCTTGAGTTAATTTTTGTATAAGGTGAAGGAAAGGGTCCAGTTTCAGTTTTCTGCATATGGCTAGCCAGTTTTCCCAGTACCATTTATTGAAAAGGAGATCCATTCCTCATTGTTTTTGTCAGGTTTGTTGAAGATCAAATGGTTGTAGGTGTGTGGTGTTAATTCTAAGGTCTCAGTTCTGTTCTATTGGTCTATATGTCTGTTTTGGTACCAGTATCATGCTGTTTTGCTTACTGTGGCCTTGTAGCAGAGTTTGAAGTCAGGTAGCATGATACCTCCAGCTTTGTTCTTTTTGTTAAGAATTGTCTTGGCTATATGGGATCTTCTTTGATTCCATATGAAATTTAAAGTAGCTTTTCCTAGTTCTGTGAAGAATGTCAATGGTATTTTGATGGAAATAGCACTGAATCTATAAATTTATGCAAAAATTTTTTAAAATAAACTGGCAAGCCAAATTCAGCAGTACATCCAAAAGCTTATCAACCATGCTCAAGTTGGATGCTTCCCTGTGATGCAAGGTTGGTTCAACATGCACAAATCAACATACGTAATTCACCACATAACAGAACTAAAGACAAAAAACACATGATTATCTCAATAGATGCAGAAAAGGCCTTAGATAAAATTCAACATCCCTTCATGTTAAAAACTCTCTATAAACTAGGTATTGATGGAACATAACATCTCAAAGTAATAAGAGCTATTTATGACAAACCTACAGCCAATATCATATTGAATGGGCAAAAGCTGGAAGCATTCCCTTTGAAAACTGGTACAAGACGAGGATGACCTCTCTCACCACTCCTATTCAAGATAGTATTGGAAGTTCTGGCCAGGGCAATTAAGCAAAATAAAGAAATAAATGGTATTCAAAGAGGATGAGAGGAAGTCAATTTGTATCTGTTTACAGATGACATATTTAGAAAACTCCAACATCTCAGCCCCAAAACTCCTTAAGCTGATAAGCAACTTCAGCATGGTCTTAGGATAGAAAATCAATGTGCAAAAATCATAAGCATTCATTTACGGCAACAATAAACAAGCAGAGAGCCAAATCATGAATGAACTCCCATTCATAATTGCTACAAAGAGAATGAAATACATAGGAATACAGCTAATAAGGGATGTGAAGGATCTCTTCAAGGAGAACTACAAACCACTGCTCAAGGAAATAAGACAGGACACAAACAAGTGGAAAAACATTCCATGCTCACACATAGGAAGAATCAGTGTCATGAAAATACTGCACTGCCCAAAGTAATTCATGTTATTGATTCTAAATATTTCTTGGCTGGATGCAGTGGCTCATGCCTGTAATCTCAACACCTTGAAAGGCTGTGAGAGAAGGATTACTTGAGCCCAGGGATTTGAGACCGGCCTAGACAGCATAGTAAGGCCCCATCTCTACGGAAAAAAAAAAAAAAAAAAAAAAATTAGCTGAGTGTGGTGGTGCATACCTGTAGTCCTGCCTACTTTAGTGGGCTGAGATAGGAGGATCACTTGAACCTTGGAGGTTGAGGCTACAGTGAGCCATGATTGTGCCATTGCACTCCAGCCTGGGTGAGAGTGAGACCCTGTCTCAAATACATAAATATCTTTCTTATCCTAACTTTTTGCCTATTTTTTTTTTCCAGCATGTTATTTGATTTTTTTAAAACTATGGTTATGGACTTTTTGGATTCAGAAAAGTTTAAAATTTGTGATTTAGTACAATGTATACTTTCTTACTTTTGAGGGCTTTGCCTTTTGTGTCTTATATAGAGAACATTTTCTTATATTTTATTCATAAAATTAAAATGGTATTTTTTATTTTTAGGTTTTTTAGTATATATGCAACTTTTATAAAAAACAGGATTTTTGAGGGAAGGGACTTATTTTTTTTCTTCAGTGCCTTATTTAATCTTTAAGATAAAGCCAACATTTTGGTGTTATTATTGTTATTATTATCCTTTTCAAGAAACAGATTAACTCCAATCTCCCCTACGACATCAGCGCTGAGCACTCCCTTTAGCGAATATCATCTTTCTGAATATCTCTTCCTATTTGTATTCATTGTCATATTTTTTCATTTAGTTTTTCTTATTTTTTGTGAACTCATTTGTTGCTTCCAAAGACTACATGCCTTTTGAAGAATCATGTGCTTAAATATTCAGTAATGGCTAGCAGAGTGTTGGGCACACAAAAGCACTAAGTGAATATTTGCCAAATGATTGAAATTAATATATTACAATGTGTTTTACGTAAAAACCCTTTCCAAATTTACCGTATATTAATAAAAAACCATCTAGTTTATATCAGAGTTAATTCTTTGAAATAGAGGAAGTTTTTTTTTCTTTTTCTAATTGTTTTTTCAGCATATAGAACATTCCCACTTTCTGTATTTCTTATTCCAATATAAGATATGCCTCCAAAATAATGACAGTGATTTTCATAAGCTACACACAGAAACCAAGTCTTTCTCAGTGTACAAGAAAGATAAAACTTCTCTTCTATAGAGAAAGGGAAGGGGAAAACCCTCTGACCTTCAAAGTCCAGCCTGTCACCTGCCACTCGGTCTCTGGGTGGTCTTCAAGCAGTTAGGACATACGCCGAATGTCTGGCTGTGAGGACCCAACAGAACAAGGCCAATCCTGTCTGGCCCTCCTCTTCAACTCAATTAGAATTTCTTCTACTATCCAGAGCTTTTGCCATCACAGCTAAAATTCTGTGACTATGTAAAAGTCAAGGAAACAACTTTTACCCAGAAACAATTCAACAGCTACAACAATTGTTCTCTTCAGCTTCTAGAAATCATGTTATTAACCTAAATTTATTAGCTAGGAATATCATCACTATGAAAGGAAACACATTGGGTTTCTATTTTCCTTAATTAGAAAGTTATGCTTTTTCTTTTCTAAACCTATTTTTTCAAATATTTTACTTTAAAATAATTTCACATTTTTTGTAATGATTTTTTTATTCTGAAACAATTTTAGACTTACAGAAAATTTGTAAAAAATAGTAGAGAGTTCCTGCATAACCTCATAACCTTTACCTAGTTTTCCCTAATGTTAATGTTTTACATAACTATAGCATGATGATCAAAAATACAAAATAAACAATGCAACACTATTATCAATTAACTAAACTTTCTATACGTATTTTGCCAGTGTTTCCACTATGCCTACCCTTTCTCTTAGAATTGATTTGTGGTGTCTTAGAATTCCCCAATCTGTGACAGTTCTGTCCTTTTACTTTCATGACCTTGGCATTTTGGAGAGTATTAGTTACTTATTTTGTAGACTATCATGCTTGGGGGGTTTGCCTGTTTTCTCATGAGTAGATTTAAGTTGCATTTTTAGCAAGAATACCACAATGGCAATGTTCCCTTCTCAGTGCATCATATCAAGGGGGTAATTGATGTCCATGTGTCTTTTTACTGGTGATGTTAACTTTAACTACTTGGTTAAGGTGATGGCCTACTGGGTTGCTTTACTCTTATTATTTTTTTCATTTGAAATTGATACATCTTGGGAAAGATACTCTGAGACTCTGCATATACCTTGCTTCTTCTTACATTTTCACCCGTGAATTTCAGCATTCATTAGTGGATCTTTCCAGTAACAGTTAGTATTATGGTGTTCTAATGGTGATATTCTATTTTCTTTGCATGTATTAATTATATATTTATACGAGTTTTAAATTTTTTCTATGGATTATATTCCAATACTATTGTTATTTATTTTTTGCTTCAAATTATTCCAGTTCTGGACATTGAGAGCTCTTACAGGTCAGCTTCTGTGCCTTTTTGTTGTGCTCACATCCTTTATGGAGCACTTCCTCATTTACTGCTGCCACTTGACACTCTAGGTTCCTCTTGTATTGTTCCTGCTGCAGCCCTTGAGTCAGCCATTTCTCCATGATCCCTGTTTCCTTTTGTTCATCAATGACATTTAGCCACTGACATTTAAGTAGGCTTTCAAAGGTTAAAATGTATACTGTGGTGTCCGCCTTGCTCTAGAAAAAAGGTCAGCAAATTATAAATCACCATATTGCAAACAGGCTTTGCAAGCCCTGCAGTCTCTGTTGCGACTACCCCACTCTAATGTTGTGGCACAAAAACAGCCACAGACCAGTAGATGAATAGGTGGGGTATAGTTCCAATAGAACTTTATTTACAAAAAATAGGTGGTAAGCTGGATTTGGTTCACGGGGCTGTAGTTTGCCACCCCTTGCTATAGAATGACAAGCTATGTGCCGATTTTCACATACGTTTTAAAGGATGTTTTACAAACAAAATGGAGGTCGAGGCACTAGTAAGCCATGATCACATACCACTGCACTCCAGCCTAAGTAACAGAGAGAGACTCTGTTTCTCTAAAAGTTAAACAAATAAAAAATGAAGACAAAATTTAATCTGTTTTTGTTTTTCTCTGTTGAGAAAGGGACTGGATTATGTTGATATAAATGGAATTAGCATAAGGTTTCTTTGTGTTTTTTTAATACAAAACCATTTTGGATTATATTATCATGTTCAAAATAGGGAAAAAATGACAATTATTATTTCTCAGTTGATTTAAAGCATTGGACATGTAAATGGTAAAGCATTCATTTATTTTCAAATGAACCAGTAAGTAAACAGTTAAAGCAATTTATAGATTATTAAAGTTAACTAAATAAATGGTGTTGAGGAAGTAGCAAAGACAACAAGTTGGAGCATCTGAAAAGTTTTATGGAAGAAGTAAAGATTGAGATTGGCACAAAAGCATGGGCAGAACTTGAATCCCCTAAAGAAGGAGAAATAAAATTGATGATTTAGGAACAATTAGAAAAATAAAGGGATTGAAAAACAGTCTGGGAGTATTCGGGAAAATGAGTGGCAAAGAATAGCAATAGCAATTCGAAAAGGAAGGTAGGAGCTAAACCCTACTCTACTAGCATTTCTGCTAATCACACAGTAGTTTGATTTTAGGATGTGGCTGGCTTTCATGTAATCTTGTATTACTAAAAGCAATTGACACAATGTTTTTTATGCTTAAATGATCCAATAGTATTAAAAAAATCTTTAAATGAATTAAAGATTAAAATGTTATTTATTTATGTTCATATGTTAACAAGACAATTTCTGCCATTATTTGCAAGCTTTTTAGTGTTAATTGTATAATTCATAGGCCTGTCAAGAAGACAATTTTGTAAGACACAAGAAGACTTACTTTTGCACTTAGTTTCTATGACAGATTTTCTTTGGCTCTCTAGTAAGTGCACAATAAGTCATATAACTCATTCTTAAAAGTCTGAATCTCAGTCTACTTTCATTTGGAGTCATGTAGCTCCCTGCCTCATTTGAGTGCATCCTTAAGGTCATAGACAGGTCATTTTATTGCCTTTTGCCCCAGCAGTATCTATGCTAAATCCTGAGCAAGATGGTGATTCACATGGACAAAGAAACTGCCAGAGAGATTATGTGAGAATGCCTCTGGTTCTGCTATTTTATGTCCCTTTTCTAAGAATTAATTGATCAGTAATAATTGTTAATGAAATATAATTCTGTGAGGTGAGATGATTTTGTTAGTGAAACCAAACGCTTCATTGAAAATATGCTGTTGAAATTTTTCTTATTCAATGGCCTTAAAATGTTCTCATTTAGATGCCACTAAATGCATCATTATTTCTGCTGCTAAGTCAATTAATAAAAATGAAATCGAACTACACCTTGAGCTTCTTGTATAAAAGCTGGTGTTACTGACTTAAACAGATATTTGATTCCTATATTTCTGACAATTAACACTGCTTTGGCAGAAAATAACATACTGTAATAATCAAACATTCCAAAACCAAGCCTTTTATGATATGGTATTTAGTGGGTGTGAAGACCTTTTGTATGAACTGACGTATGTCAAAAAAGAGCTAATGATCTCCTCAATATGCAGTCTACTCACACTTATATATCTATGGTAGGGAAATTTCTTAAGGATCAGGATTGATGGCCTCTCTCTTAATCTCTGCTACTTGCTTTAATATACAATTGCATCACATTCTGTGCTGAGCATTGCAACTCCTTCAGCAAGCAGCTTCAGTCTTCCCAAGCCACAAACACAGACAACGTCCCTTTCTTCTAACTCTGTTTGATGCTCTTAAATGAGGTAAACTGTTGGTTTGTTTGTTTTAATGTTCTCAGATCCCAAAGACATGTCCTATAGACCATCTCAAAAATAACTCTTCATCATTCCTGGCATTTGGCTGGCACATTCCATTCTCCTGCTTAGCTCAGATGTTCTTAAAATGGCCATTTATTATTTTTATTTGTATTTTTACTCAACCATCTGTCAAAGCCCTATTTTGCTTCAAGACTTAGGTTACATTCTAGACTCTCTTTGAGTTCTTTATGGACTGCAGCTTCACTTCCAGTTCTGAGTGGCCTCTGTTTCTTATGGTTTCCTGCATCTCTCAAGGGACTCCTTACAAGTGCTGTTTGTCATTGTGATTTCCCTTTATGCACATTCCCATCTCCCCCAGAAGATTGTAAGCCTCCCCCGCCCTTAGAAAGGAAACACATACTCTACCTTTCCATACAGTAGTGGAGCATAATGGTATGTCCAGTCAAAGCAGACCTTCAGTAAATGTGTGTGACAAAGAACAATGGCATTTATTAAGCCCCACCTTCATCAAAGAGAAATACCAAGGAAGCTACTGTACTCTACCAAGTTACCTAAAATAATTTTGGTATTCTCAGAGAGACAAATCTGTTTAAAACAGTATCATTTCAGAGTTTCAAGTATTCATGTGAGGATCTGTAAACAAACAGATTATAACAAATTTGTTCTCAATTTTTTGAAACAATAAAACATTTTGTAATGTAGAGAGACTGTCTTACTCCAGTGTAGAATGTTTGCTCAGAGAGGAACCATGAATCTAGACGAAGTAAACATTTAATTTTAAGCTTACTGGAAAGTCACAGGAACTGAAGTTCTATTATTCCCTAAATGTTCAGGGACCCTAACAGATTTTGGCATATGAAATATTATTTTATTGAGTCCTGTAAAGATTTACCAAGTCTAATAGCATTAGTGTTAAGCATTTGAGACCTACAATGGCTGATCTCTATACCCTTAAAAGAAAAAGTGATGTATAGCCATGTACAGTGTAGACAGGCACACATATCACCAGGAATGCAGTTCCAAGTTTTATCTTTAAAACAAATGTGTTATATGACTAAAAAAATATGGCTTATATTATCATCTCTAAAAGGTGAAATATCTTCTTGTTGACTCTTTTTCCAGATGTTTCAGCTGTTAGCATAATCTGGGAAAACAACCTGTTGGGATCAGTTCAGCTCCTGTAAGACTGATAATCTAGATCCAAATCTGTAAATGCACCAACAAACCAGGGTGGTTTCTATCTGAACGTCATGCACATGTGAGCCTGCAGTTTACCTTGTAAAATGTTGAAAGAATATTTTATAAACTAATTGTGACAAATAATGTAGACAAATTATCATAAAGCCAAAAGGACATTTCTCTCAACATTTTTGAAGTTTTTTTATGATGTAAAGATTTTTCTAAGACAGCACCCAGATAACTCCCAAATAACAAAGGTCTTGGGTTTTATTCTTAAGATCTTCATTTGTTTTTGTTTGTGTTTGTTATGAAAATCTGTGGACATCTGAGAAAAGAAAGAGAGTCTCATTTTGATTCTTGGTTTCATACAATCAGAGTAGACATTAAAATAAGATACTTATGTAAAACTAGTGAACTTCTATTAAATGCAATGTCAAGTCCCCAGGAATCATTTTCCTGATCTCCTCTGAAAGAAGAATTTTGTATTTAAAAATATCCCACTACATATAACTCCTTTCACCTTCTCCATACCTGTTAAATAAACTTGTCATTTTTACAGTCATTTCAAGAAAAGAGTTCCTCACTCCTCTCCTTAGAGACCTAGATATAACCAGTTGGTCTCTGGGGTCGACCCCCATCTCCTCTGAAAGGCCAGCTGCATGATTTGATAGTCACAACTGTCATTATCATCCAGCTTGGCACATGCCCCTAGGGTTTTCCCATTGAGCAAGGGTCTGAACCGTGCTGCCCATGCTTCCTCATACCAATTATAACTTCCGTGCAGTTATCTAAAAGGGAGAAAAATTTATCAACATCCTTTCTAGCCTTGTAATGAGGAAGCAATTTTCCCTTATTATAACTGACTAAATATGTGCCGGCTGACCCTCAAGACCCCTCATCACCCTCCTCCTGTCCCTCTGGAAACCATGCCCAAGACTCACAATTCATTTCAGATTTCCTTGACTCCCTTACGTGGTTCATTTATTTCTATTAATCTCACACTTGTTCCATCTTCATCTTGCCTGTGCTGAATGCCTTTTCTCACTCTGTGCCCCCATTACATCCCTTTCTGATGGGCTGCTCATTAGGGCCTGACTCCTGTTTCTCATTTCTTGATTTTCTGTCACTGGGCTTTCTCAGCAAAGCTGTACTCCTTGGACACCAGAAGAGGAGCATCCTTGTGCCAGGTAAATTGTATAGTAGGTTCTACTCGCTTTTTCTTTTGTCAATTTTAAGGTGCTTATGTGTCTTAGACTCTTTTTGTTCAAAGAATTTTTATATTGTGTGTGTCTGTTTTAGCCAGAAACACTGACATCTGTTGGCTGCAAGCAGTGGAAGCATGAGTTACACTGATGAGAAAATAGGAAAGACAATGAATATATCACAATTTTTGTGCTTTTTTACTTCTAGGTAGAGTAGAGATATTTCAAAGCCATTGCACAAGTAAGCCAGGTCCCCTATATTGAAGAAAAAGGAAATTATCTTTGAAGATTTGATAATAAACTAAGACATTACAGAAAAACAATTTTGGACACTTACATTAATGACCCTATCTTTCCAACATGTAACCCTTTGAAACAGCCCAATTCAATAAAAAGGTTCTAGGATGAGAGAATATTTCACTCTGATAAATGCTTATGTACTCAGAACTTTGGTTTAAGCATAGTGAAGTGACTAAGCTAATACCTATTCTTCCTTTTCTTCCTTCAGAATACAACGTCTAGTTTTTAGTTGGGCCTATGCTAAGCTGAATAAAGACCACATTACTCGGGCTCCTCTAAAATAAAGCAGAAATGTTTTATGTGGGCTTCAAAGACATGTTAAGACTTGTTAAATGCCCATTGCCCCTTCTTCATCCTGTTCTCCATTTGACTTCCTGGATCATGAAGCAGATGTCAAACTCTCTTAACAGTCATGTTGAATTGTAAGGGCAAGGGTCGTATCTTAGGAATGAAGAAATAGTAAGTTTGAAAAAGCCTGGGTCTGAAAACTTCATTCCATAGAACCATAATATCAGGCATAAAATTATTTTGCATGTGAGAGAGTGAGAAATAAACTATATTGTTTGTCATGATTGCTTTTGCTTTTCCCCTGTCAGACACAGCCACATGTAATTCTGATTCAGGGAACTTTGTGGTGACTTCAATAGATGGGACAGAATATTGAGAGATTGTGACTGTATTCTTTGCTTATAAAAGACTGGGAATCAAAATTTATATAACTGAGTTTAGGCTGTGGTCACATATAAATCAGATGTCTATAACTGCCTTATCTATCCCTGAAGACATTTACTAGTTCTCTAAGAAGCCAGCACTTTTATTTAAAGGTAATTCGTCCTAAAGGGAGAATTTGACAGGAAGACAAAAGTTTATATGCATTTATTTCAATGGTGTCATTATATGTAATACAATACATTATATGTAAAAGGAACAATTTAAATAGTCTAATTATCTGTTAGTACAATTTGTTAAATAATAATTAAACATCTACACTTTTGGTATATTTTTGGCCATTAAAGATGATATATTAGGCATTCATTAAAGATATTAAAATGAAAGTGTGTTCAGGACATATTATTGAGTGAAAAAAATCTCATATAGATTTCTGGTTATGATAGCATTATACATTATTTGGGGAATCCTCTCTGCTCTACATATATGACAAATATAGATAATATGTAGAATGAGGAGATCCAAATGGCTAGGTTCCTAAGATGGAAAGTATACATCTTGATAAAAAAGGGAAAAGAATGGAATTGCTAGATCATATGGTTGTTCTATTTTTAATTTTTAAAGGAACCTCCATACTGTTTTCCATAACGGCTATACTAATTTACATTCCCACCAACTTTTCCTTTCTCCACATCCTTGCCAGAATTTGCTATTCTTTTTGTCTCTGATAATAACTCCTTCTAACTGGGGTAAAGTGATATCTCACTGAGATTTTGATTTGCATTTCCCTGATGATAAGTAATGTTGAGATTTTTTGTTCATATATCTGTTGGTCATTTGTATGCATGTTTTCTTTCAATAAATGTCTATTCAGGTTTTTTGCCCATTTAAATTCAGATTATTATAATTATTATTTGCTATTGAATTGTATAAGTTCCTTATAAATTCTGGACACTAACCGTCAGATGTCAGGTTTGCAAATATATTCTTCCATTCTATAGGTTGTCTCCTTATTCTATTGATTGTTTCATTTGCTGAGGGGAAACTTTTTAGTTTGATATTACTTAGACATAAAACAGAATGAAATCCTATTGTTTACAGCAACATGAATGAATTGGGAGATCATTATGTTAAGTGAAATGAGCCAGACACAGAAAGACAAACACCACATAATCTCACTCATATGTGGAATCTTAAAAGGTTGATATTATATGAGTAGAGAGTAGAATAGCAGTTACTGGAAGTTGGGGAGGATCGGAGATGAGGAATAGGAAAAGGTTGGTCAATGGTTCAAGTTGCAGTTCCGTAAGTTCTGGGTGTTCTATTATATAGCAGGGTGACTACAGCTAGTGATAATGTATTCTCTCTTTCAAGATGGCTAGAAGAGAGGATTTTGAGTGATATCACCACAAAGAAATTATACATATTTTAAGTGATAGATATGCTAATTACCCTGATTTAATCATTATATAATGCATACATACAGTGAAACAACATACTGTTCTTTATAAATATGCACAACTATTATGCGTCAATTATTTTTAAAATTTAGGAATAAAAAAAGAAAAGAACATTTTAATAAATGGATAGATATGTTCATGAAAGGGAAAAATCAATATTATAAACTTATCAATTATAGTCAATTTATCCTAATATCGGTTTTATTCAAAATCTTAGCAAGAATTTTGAGAGCACTCAAAAGCTTATCTTAAAACTTTTATGGAAAACAAATATCTAAAAATATTAAAATAAAAAATTTAAGAACAAGGTTACAATAAATATCTTATTACAAACTGTAATGCTTGAGATAATGTGTTATTAATTTAAATATAAAAAGAGAAATAAATTTTCTATTAGGGTTAATGGCTCAAAATATGAAAACTATAAATATAAAAGATTGTTAGGGTTGGCAACATTAAAATAAATACAAAAAAAAAGAAAAATTCTACATAAGAAAAAACATCATCCATTTAATTCACAAACTAAATTTTGGTGAAGATATGTGTAATGAATTAAAATGAAAAAGATTGTATTCCAGAGTATAAAAGGAGTCCTATACTCAAAAAAGAAAAGGAAAAACCGAGTGAAAAAATTGTCTAAGGTAGAGGAAGAAATTTGGATGCTAAAAATACATGGACATATTCTTTTATTATTATTATTATTATACATTAAGTTCTAGGGTACATATGCACAACGTGCAGGTTTGTTACATATGTATACATAAATACATGGACATATTCTTAATTTCACTACTAATCATTGGAAGACAAATTAAAAAATAGAAAAAATATAAATAGTGTGACATAACTTAGTGCTGATGAAGGTGATGACAAATGGATAATCTATAGTCTGCTATTGAATATGTTAATTGACAAATTAGTTTGGAGAGCTATTTGGCAATACTTAACAAATTTGGTGATGTGAAAACACTAAAACTGAGCAATGTATGTATTGCTTACATATATGTGTGTGCGTGTGTGTGTGCATGCGCGCACATTCAGGAGCCCACAGATTTGAGAGGGGCACCAGTCATGCAGTATTAACTCAAGTAGGAAAAATAAGAAGAATTTTTGGTTTTGAGAAACAGATGCTACATTAATTTTTAAAATATCTTTGCTTACTCAACAGATATTTTTTGAGTCTCAACATGCAAACAACCATGCTAGGTACTATGGGGTATAAATAGGTAAAGAAAACCTGGTAAAAAATATAGATACTGAGACTATATCTGGTTTCAAGTTCAGATACAACTTTTGCTGTGTGATTTTAAGTAAGTTATTGGCCTCTCTTTCTATTAGAATTTTCCCATTTGTTAAAGAATAGTAATATTATTTATTTCATGGATTTTCTGTGATACTAATGAGTTTACATTTAATACATATATGTGTGTATGTGAGAATCTTTTCCCTCTGCCTCTCCCACACATATCTGTACGTGTGTGTATGCCTGGTAAATAGTTGGTATTCAGTAAATAAGTTTTAATTTTCTATCACCTAGTACTGTTGTAGTTGTCACAATGTTTTAGTGTAATGCATTACTCATGTGTATATATTTCAGACTGTATGTATTACTCTAAAATATGTAGAGAAAAAGGCAGATTGGCTATAGACTTTGTTATCTGATGATAATGTGGTGGTACATTTTTAAGGCATTCTTCTTTCCTCATATGTTCCATACTTGAAGTTGAGCAAGCAGCAACCTAGAAATACCAACAATGACAAAAATAAAATTCCAATAAAGACCTGCTTTTGGTAGCCAAAAGACCAGGAAAGGGGCCGACTAGCAAGACAGAAACTTTCGCACAATTACTGTTCTACATCCAAACACCACATTAAAAGACTGTAGTTCTACTCCACCCATGCCAGCAAAGAATGAGTGGGAAGACATTTCCACTTCTGTGGGGTTGTACTGAGTCATTTCAACATCCCTGACACAGAGGTGTTAGAAAAGGCCAGTAATAATTGAGTGTACCAAAAGAGTTAGAATGAATAAGACCTACTATTTGAATGAACAACAGGGTAACTATAGTCCATAATAACTTAATTGTACATTTAAAAATAACTAAGAGTGTAATTGGATTGTAACACAGAGGATAAATGCTTGAGGGGATGGATACCGTACTCTACATGATATGATTATTACACATTGTATACCTGTATCAAAATATCTCATGTACAAATACTATGTCCCCACAAAAATTAAAAATAAATTTATTTTATTTTATTTTTTTTTGAGACGGAGTCTCGCTTTGTCACCCGGGCTGGAGTGCAGTGGCGCGATCTCGGCTCACTGCAAGCTCCGCCTCCCGGGTTCC